>NC_089838.1:87965767-88265767 GCF_035609145.1 Eleutherodactylus coqui
CCTCCACCTCTAACAGTGATGTGTTATGATTAGAGATGAGCGAACGTACTCGGATAAGCACTACTCGTCCGAGTAATGTGATTTATCCGAGTACCGCTGTACTCGTGCTGAAAGATTCGGGACCCGCTGCGGAGCGGGGAGCTGCAGGGGAGAGCGGGGAGGAACGGAGGGTAGATCTTTCTCTCCTTCTCTCCCGCCCGCTCTGCCCCGCTCCCCGCTGCGACTCACCTGTCAGCAGCGGAGCGCCCCGAATCTTTCAGCATGAGTACAGCGGTACTCGGATAAGGCACATTACTTGGACGAGTAGTCCTTATCCGAGTACGTTCGCTCATCTCTAGTTATGATCTGTGTTGTATCTGATACCTTGTAACCCAGCAGTATCCAGTCTCCAGTAACATTCTGTTGCAGTTCCCTGCTCCACCAGTGATATTTGTCTGGACCCAGAATATCATTATACACTAACTAATCTCCAGTAAGTAAGCTGCGCAGTGTCCACCCCAGGGGAACGGTACCCATGGTTATCAGGGTACAGTATGGCCCCGCCCCCAGTGCATGCTGGTCCTATGCTTCACATCTGGTTACATATTACACTCTAGTTATAACATTTTATTCTAATGCAAGCATTGTAACTTGAGATCATAAATTTATGGAAAACTAGTACTTGGTTATGAAGCCCTTAAAGATCAATAAGACAAAATAAGGATGCAAGGGGTTGTCTAAGGTCATTGTATGTCAATACATAATAAATTATCCTATACTTACTTTCCCAAGCCCCTGCATGTCTCTCACTGAATGAGACATCACAGACTGCTGCAGCCAATCACAGACCGCAGCATTCTAACATTAGGGTTTGTGATTGGCTGCAGCAGCCTCTGATGTCCTGTATAAAGCCTGACTGCAGCCTGTAAGCCCCGTGTTATAGGAGAGACCTGGCCTGTGCTGCTGGAGCTGCAGGGACCCAGGAGGGGTGAATATAGGACCATGTATTATGTTTTGACACAAGGAGAACTAATTAAAAAAAAACTCAGAAACCCTTCTTAAGGCCGGCTGCACATAAAAGGGTCGGTTTCCGCATGTCGGAGCCGGCAGTGGAATCCAACCCTGTGCCTGGCCCACATCCACATGTACCTGTCTTTTCTTCTTCTTTTCTGCACTGTGGATGGTCTGCATGGCAAACCGTCGGACATCCACAGTACAGATTTTTTTTATTTTTTAAATCCCTGCTTTTCCCACGCCGTTGCTAGGTGATGATGCGGGTACCCATGAACTTTCTGCAATGTCATTGCGGAAGGGCCGCAGGTCGGACGGCTTCCATTGAGTTCAGTGGAAGTTGTCCATGTGGAATCTGGACTAAACTAGAGCATGCTGGGATTTTTCCTCCGCAAGTGGAAAAATCACTATTGATTTCTGCTAGTGTAGAGGAAAAAATGCTTATCCATAGCATGCTATTGAAGGCATTTGCTATGGAATCTGGAGGTGGACGCCCACGTCGGATTCTGCAATGCAAATCCGTCCGTCTGCAGCCGGCATAAGAAGAAATTGCATAACTAATAAACAAATAAAACAAGTCATTACATATAAAAGCCAGTAAGAGCTTCTGGAAGATGGTGAATCACTTTCAGTCTGGAGGACAAGAGTTTCTTCAGGATTCTGTACAATATACACAGCGTACCAGAGAAACAATACAGACTGATGTGTAAATGAGGAGCTGATCCTGCCGCAGTAAAACACATGTAGCACTGGACTATATACTGGCGGGGGGTCACTAGAAAGCCCAACAGCACATGGACTGCTGTAATATAGCAGGAAGCCCATACCGAGCCGGAACCCCTGTGATGTACATGTACTGCTGTAATAAAGCAGGAAGCCGGCTTTGTACTGAGCCGGTACCCCCTGTGATGTACATGCACTGCTATAATATAACCGGAAGCCCACGTCATACCCAGTCGGTACCCCTGTGTTCTACATGCACTGCTGTAATTAAGCAGGAAGCCTGTTTCATAACGAGCCGGTACCCCCGTGATATGCATGTACTGCTGTAATATAACAGGAAGCCCACATCATACCCAGCCAGTACCCATGTGATCTACATGCACTGCTGTAATAAAGCAGGAAGCCGGCTTCGTACTGAGTCGATACCCCCTGTGATGTACATGTACTGCTGTAATACAACAGGAAGTCCACGACATACCCAGCCGGTACCACTGTGATGTACATGGACTGCTGTAATATAACCGGAAGCCCATGTCACACCCAGTCGGTACCCCTTTAATGTACATGTACTACTGTAATATAGCAGGAAGCCCACATCATACCCAGCCAGTACCCCTGTGATCTACATGCACTGCTGTAATAAAGCAGGAAGCCGGCTTCGTACTGAGCCGGTACCCCCAGTGATGTACATGTACTGCTGTAATATAGCAGGAAGCCCACGTCATACCCAGGCGGTACCCCTGTGGTGTACATAGACTACTGTAGTATAGCAGGAAGCCTACATCATACCCAGGCGGTACCCCTGTGATGTACATGTACTGCTGTAATATAACAGGAAGTCCACGTCATACCCAGCCGGTACCCCTGTGATCTACATGCACTGCTGTAATAAAGCAGGAAGCCCACGTCCTACCCAGGCGGTACCCCTGTGATGTACATGTACTGCTGTAATATAGCAGGAAACCCACATCATACCCAGCCAGTACCCCTGTGATCTACATGCACTGCTGTAATAAAGCAGGAAGCCGGCTTCGTACTGAGCCGGTACCCCCGTGAAATACATGTACTGCTGTAATATAGCAGGAAGCCCACGTCATACCCAGGTGGTACCCCTGTGATGTACATGTACTGCTGTAATATAGCAGGAAGCCCACGTCATACCCAGGCGGTACCCCCGTGATGTACATGTACTGCTGTAATATAGCAGGAAGCCCACGTCATACCCAGGCGGTACCCCTGTGATGTACATGTACTGCTGTAATATAGCAGGAAGCCCACGTCATACCCAGGCAGTACCCCTGTGATGTACATGTACTGCTGTAATATAACAGGAAGTCCACGTCATACCCAGCCGGTACCCCTGTGATCTACATGCACTGCTGTATTAAAGTTGGAAGCTGGATTTGTACTTAGCCGGTACCCCCCGTGATGTACATGTACTGCTGTAATATAGCAGGAAGCCCACGTCATACCCAGGCGGTACCCCTGTTATGTACATCTACTGCTGTAATATAACAAGAAGCCCACGTCATACCCAGGCGGTACCCCTGTGATGTAAATGTACTGCTGTAATATAGCAGGAAGCCCACGTCATACCCAGGCGGTACCCCTGTGGTGTACATGTACTGCTGTAATATAGCAGGAAGCCCACGTCATACCCAGGCGGTACCCCTGTGATGTACATGTACTGCTGTAATATAGCAGGAAGCCCACGTCATACCCAGGCGGTACCCCTGTGATGTACATGTACTGCTGTAATATAGCAGGAAGCCCACGTCATACCCAGTTGGTACCCCTGTGATGTACATGTACTGCTGTAATATAGCAGGAAGCCCACGTCATACCCAGCCGGTACCCCTGTGATGTACATGTACTGCTGTAATATAGCAGGAAGCCCACGTCATACCCAGGCGGTACCCCTGTGATGTACATGTACTGCTGTAATATAATAGGAAGTCCACGTCATACCCAGCCAGTACCCCTGTGATATACATGGACTGCTGTAATATAACAGGAAGCCCACGTCATACCCAGCCGGTACCCCTGTGATCTACATGTACTGCTGTAATATAGCAGGAAGCCCACGTCACACCCACCCGGTACTTCTAAAGATAAAAGGGCTAATATTATGTTTTATATATATAAGTTAAAATTTACCTTTGCACAGTCCCAGCAACGCAGAGCATAAGCAAGGCTGCATAAACAAATGTTTAGGTCCACCATCTAAAATAAAATGATCAAGTAGCAAACAGATCAGTAAAGAGAGCATTACACTGCAACACATTTTACAAACATTTCTTAAGAGAAAGTAATTGGTACGTTTCTGTAAAATTAAATCCTGCTGATTCCACCAGTAACATTGAATACCAGCGGCACGTCTCACTTTCAAGTTACAAACAGGTTCTAGACCAATTTAAAAAATATATATATCTTACCACTTCTTAAATCTCTGTTTAATTTTATCCCAATCTGTGCCACAATAGTCTTTCACATAATTTAAGTTTATAGTTCCCACTGCCTCCCCTGTTTTCAACATAATCAGAGGACCTGATGTTGCAGAGTATGTGTCTTATATTTGTGCTATCTGTCTAAACAAAGGCATAGGTCTGGTCATGGGGTCTGGTAATTGCTGTATGAGCGACATATGCTCTTGTGGCATCCATGGTCTATATTTGACTTTTTGTGATGTTGCATCATATTGGCTCCTTCTGCCTTCCCCCTGTGTTACATATACTCCTGTACCACGCTCTGCTCCCTGCATCTCCTCCCTGTCCTCTTCCCCATGCTTCCACTCACTAGCCTTGGATCTAGTGAGCATAGGCATAACCGGTTTGTGCCGAGGAGCTCCACAAGCAGGGCAGCTCTATCTCCAATCCGGGTTTTGTTGTCCACAGTGCTAGCAGGTCCATCCCTCCGGTCCAATTTGACCTTGGAGTGGATGGCTTGGCATAGGGTGGCATTGAACAGTATATATTTCATATAATACAACATATGGACCCTTCCTGTGCAGCCAAATACAACCAATTCTCAGTTCACATTTCTTGCACAGACAAGCAGCCCTCTACAGCACAGTACCCCACCCTTTGGAATTTAACTTATCTCCTATAGAACACAGAAACTTCTCCAGACAAATAGCAGAACTATATAACAGGTTCCACTGTCTATAACCATCTTCTATTTCATGCAAATAGCCTAGGCTCCTGTGTTGATTTAAAATTAACCTAGAGTGTAATATACGTGCCCCGCCTTACAAAACTGCAAATTCACATACTGGGGTTTTATTCATTCATATACAGACTGATAAGTATCTCATGTGAAGTAGACACTGGAATTGTATTTACTGTACATAGGACTGCCAACAGTGGACAAAGCACATATATAAGAAAAACTCTCATGTACCGCGGTTTTTACATGTTTTCTCCAGTATAGGTTATCCAATGACAAACATAATGCAACTGAGGCCCATTTCCACCCACATACTTATATTCATCATTTCAGTTAGCAACTGTTATCACTGTTAAACCTTTTTCTATATCTTTACTTGCCTTTTTCCAACTATTCAACATTTCCAGTAATCCATTATCTTTAACCCATCCAGCATGACTTTCTGCAAACCTGTCCCAATGCTGGGGGTCTAATACTCCTGTCCCTTAATATCCTTTACTTACTGCATCTCTGCCTTCTCCTTGTTTCAATATTTTCCGTGTAGGCTTTCACACCTTATCCTCTCTACCAGCAGTATTGCTCATGGCTGGCGGCTTATGTACACCAAGAGGCTTATTATTTTTATTCTTTCACACGCATAAACCAATCCCCTGGCCGTTGAAATATACAAACGGAACCGCAGGGGGCCCTGTCCAGAATCATGGCCTTGTTAGGGACTCTTCTTTGTTTCACTATTTTCCGTGCAGTCTTTCACACCTTATCCTCTCTACCAGCAGTATTGCTCATGGCTGGCGGCTTATGTACACCAAGAGGCTTATTATTTTTATTCTTTCACACACATAAAACAATCCCCTGGCCGTTGAAATATACAAACGGAACCGCAGGGGGCCCTGTCCAGAATCGTGGCCTTGTTAGGGACTCCTTTCAGCGTCACTGATTGGGCTCCTGTTAACACGGGACACAGATTTATATTTGCACCCCGGAGGTCAGACTCCGTCAATCAGGTCAGCTCATCTCAATCACTCACTCATGCATAAACAGGCACACATAAAGACAAAAACATTTGCATGTCAGTTCCTTCTTTTAAGTGTCAGTACTTCCTCACTTGTCTATAAGTGTCGGTACCTCCCCACCCTGCTTATTTCCCCCGTCTCTACTACTTCTTTTATACCTATAAGAGGCTCCCATCAGGGATTTTATCCCCTGAAAACTTTAGGCTTCCCTGGTACAACTTATACCATGCCTTCCAGAGATCGGCAAGAGGGTTTCATATTCTGTAAACTGACCACGCAAAGCAACAAAAACAATAACAGCTAAAGAACACCCGCTCAGCACATTCAGCCCACCATATGCATTCTTAAAAAGCTTGAAGATTTATAAGAGGCATGAACTTCTTACCCCTCGGACAGGAAAGGAGCAGCCAAGAAGCACGGATAGATTGTGGCAAGATAAAATCTTACCTTACTGCGCAGTTTTCTTAATCCGTGGTTCCGAGTGGCTCCTTATCCCATCCAAGTACTACTCCCTATTGCTATATCCTGTAACAATGCAATCTTGCATGCAAACAACACATGAATGTGCAAGTGTATATCAAAGATATTCAAGAGGCTTATTATTTTTATTCTTTCACACACATAAAACAATCCCCTGGCCGTTGAAATATGCAAACGGAACCGTAAGGGGCCCTGTCCAGAATTGTGGCCTTGTTGGGGATTCCTCTTTGTTTCACTATTTTCCGTGCAGTCTTTCACACCTTATCCTCTCTACCAGCAGTATTGCTTATGGCTGGCGGCTTATGTACACCAAGAGGCTTATTATTTTTATTCTTTCACACACATAAAACAATCCCCTGGCCGTTGAAATATACAAATGGAACCGCAGGGGGCCCTGTCCAGAATCGTGGCCTTGTTAGGGACTCCTTTCAGCATCACTGATTGGGCTCCTGTTAACACGGGACACAGATTTATATTTGCACCCCGGAGGTCAGACTCCGTCAATCAGGTCAGCTCATCTCAATCACTCACTCATGCATAAACAGGCACACACAAAGACAAAAACATTTGCATGTCAGTTCCTTCTTTTAAGTGTCAGTACTTCCTCACTTGTCTATAAGTGTCGGTACCTCCCCACCCTGCTTATTTCCCCCGTCTCTACTACTTCTTTTATACCTATAAGAGGCTCCCATCAGGGATTTTATCCCCTGAAAACTTTAGGCTTCCCTGGTACAACTTATACCATGCCTTCCAGAGATCAGCAAGAGGGTTTCATATTCTGTAAACTGACCACGCAAAGCAACAAAAACAATAACAGCTAAAGAACACCCGCTCAGCACATTCAGCCCACCATATGCATTCTTAAAAAGCTTGAAGATTTATAAGAGGCATGAACTTCTTACCCCTCGGACAGGAAAGGAGCAGCCAAGAAGCACGGATAGATTGTGGCAAGATAAAATCTTACCTTACTGCGCAGTTTTCTTATTCTGTGGTTCCGAGTGGCTCCTTATCCCATCCAAGTACTACTCCCTATTGCTATATCCTGTAACAATGCAATCTTGCATGCAAACAACACATGAATGTACAAGTGTATATCAAAGATGTTCAAGAGGCTTATTATTTTTATTCTTTCACACACATAAAACAATCCCCTGGCCGTTGAAATATACAAATGGAACCGCAGGGGGCCCTGTCCAGAATCGTGGCCTTGTTAGGGACTCCTTTCAGCATCACTGATCGGGCTCCTGTTAACACGGGACACAGAGATTTATATTTGTCAGGCTCCGTCAATCAGGTCAGCTCATCTCAATCACTCACTCATGCATAAACAGGCACACATAAAGACAAAACCATTTGCATGTCAGTTCCTTCTTTTAAGTGTCAGTACTTCCCCACTTGTCTATAAGTGTCGGTATCTCTCCACCCTGCTTATTTCCCCCGTCTCTACTACTTCTCTTATACATATAAGAGGCTCCCATCAGGGATTTTAACCCCTGAAAACTTTAGGCTTCCCTGGTACAACCTATACCATGCCTTCCAGAGATCAGCAAGAGGGTTTCACATTCTGTAAACTGGCCACGCAAAGCAACAAAAACAAAAAAAGATTGTGGCAAGATAAAATCTTACCTTACTGCGCAGTTTTCTTAATCCGTGGTTCCAAGTGGCTCCTTATCCCATCTAAGTACTACTCCCTATTGCTAAATCCTGTAACAATGCAATCTTGCATGCAAACAACACATGAATGTACGAGCGTATATCAAAGATGTTCATAGGAGACAGGATGAAATATATATATATATATATATATATATATATATATATATATATATATATATATATATATATATGTATATATATATAAGTTTTATGCTCATAGCCTTCAGAACTACACAGGTGCTCAGCTTTTCACTGAGGCAGTATATGTCTAAGTCACCTATTTAAGCCAGGTGCTCAGCTCTCTAATAAAAACTTAGCTTCTCCTCTATCATTCGATATAGAAGAAAATGCTGATTCCAGTCATTTAACTCATTAATTCTCACTGTCAATATGAGTGGATTATGATCAAAGGGGTAAAAGAACCTACAAAGGACCCTAGAGATGTATTCCTAATGCCTTTCCAAAGCATAAAATAAGGTTTGTAATGCAGTTGTATGAAAACAAAAAATACCCAAACACTAGATATCCACACAACCATTAAAAATAGAAAAAGTTTTAAAAAGTTATTTAAAGTTAAGCTCAAGCACTCTGAAATATAACTATAAACAAGGGTAAAATTTCATTGTTTTGTATCTGCCAAGCGAAAATACTCTATACATTATTTATTGAGTTATATGTATCCCCAAATAGTGCACAAAAAAGCTACAATGTCACCCTCTTAAAAAAGAGTCATCAAAGTCAATAGAAAAACAGAGTCATGGCTGATGAAACTCAGAGAGGCTAAATAAAATAAAGACTGTGTTATAATTGTCCAAACAAGTCTTGGTGGCTACTAAGGCAATAATAACTGGGGAATCAACACAAATATAATTTTCAGGTACAGTTAAATGACCTTGTATTATTATGCTATATCTTCTATTAGACTGATTCACTAATTACAAATTCAGACACTTACTTTATCTTACAGAGAAATGAAATATTATTATAACCATTGACCAGAATTTAAACTGACTGCATAGAAGAGACAGATAGAAGATAGAAATAGTACATGGCATCACTGTATCTTTTTAACCAAAGGTTTCTAAGTAGAACATAAAATATAAGATAATGAAAATAATTATAAATCTTTGACTTATCATTTTTGTCCCACAGGTTTACTTATATTAACAATTTATTGCTTTCCATTTAATTAATTTCTACTGTGACATTTTACAAACCTGCAAAAGCAAAGTTTTTGTTATATTCAACTATTTTCTTTACTTATATGGGGACAATTTTTGACTGATGAGAGATAGGAGTTATTTTTTCTTACCCATAGAGCACCAAGCACTGGAAAAAACTAATATTTAAGTCATTGTTTAAACTATTTTGACAGAGATTTTCATATAAGCATTATGAAAATAAGACAATTAATTTACATAATAAACCAATAAAATGTAATTAATGTAAAACTTACCAATGAAATTGGCAACGCTCAGACTGAGGAAGATGACGGCAAGTTTCATGATGCAGTTGTAGTTGTTAAGCTCTTAACTTCAGGAAAAAGTCAAGGCTGTCTTTAAATCTTAGCGTTACGAGCGCCCTTTATATACATCCAAGATGATGCTTGAGGGCAATGCTGTCATTTTTCCTTATTTGCTGATTGGCACAGTAGTAAATGTTGTCACTATGCCAAAACTTTATTACTAGGATGTGCTTATTCAATATTCATCAAAAAGATGTATTTTATTCTAAACATTCTGTGTTTGCTATGTGTCCCATTATACCTGCATTAATTAAGTGTGCAGGATTCTAAATTGATTATATTTTTAAGTTATAACGTTTTAAAATAGGAAGATATTATAAATATAATTATTTTGTAATATATACACCAATAATAGAAATATCAGTAGAAAGATAGAGTAAATAATATATTTTTTATTAGTTAGGTTTAATTTGAAGCTCCTGAGGGCCCAATACAAAGTCTGAAATGCCCCCCCCCCACCCCCCACTTACCATATCCCATTTATAAAACCAATCTTTCCTTGTGACTTTTGCTATCTCTGCACAGTCTATAGATGTGCAACTGGTTTGATTGTGATTACCTGTATTCCTATTCCATAATAACTATAAGCACATTGTGGGTTTAATTATTATTATTTTTTTTTTAATCAAATTTTTATTGTGGTTTTCCATATTACATAACATTCTCTCATCACAGAGGTCAGTGTATAAAACAAAGAAGTTGGCGTCATTTGCTAGTATAACAAAAATGAGCTACTGTACTATACGCTTCTTGTGAGAGATATACAGACAATATTAAACCATGAACAGTGGCTGTAGGTGGGGGGGGGTGGGAAGGAGGGGAAAGGGAGGGATGAGGAAAAGGGGGCCGGGGAGAGCGAGATTGGTCCGTCGGTAGCAGGGGGGGCTTTCGCCTGGTTTTGTATTTTACTTCTCCTCGGAGGTACTTACAGTCAAACTAGATCCGCCACTCTGATGAGCGCCAGGAGCCACAAAGCCGCCCGTTATGCCTGTTGGGGTGTTCAAGTAGCTGTTCTCCAACTCCAGGGAATCTACGTTTCAGCTATGGGCCGGTGTATGGCAGAGGGTTGGGCCTCTGGGGTCCAAAAATTGATCCGCTTGTGGACTAGAGAGTTAAGAAGGTCTCCCAACTCTGAGCCATCACCTATTGTTTATTGGTAAGGAGGGGATCTTTGCCCAGATTTATTTGTCTCCAGAGGTGCCATGTCTTGATAAATCCCTCGTGCGTTCCTGTGTTCCAGCTATATACTCCATATTGTAAATTGAATCGACTTTGGTTTTCCAGAGTGCCAGAATAGGTGGCGCTTTCTGGAGCCAGAGGGAGGGTATCAGTGCCTTGGCTGCATCTAGGAGGAAGGCCAGTAGTTTATCCCTAATAGGATGAAAGTTTGCTGAGGGTCTCCAAAGGAATAGAATCTCTGTTGTAATTTGGAAGTTGGGTTTAAGTAAATGCAAAACCTCCTCTACTTCTTTCCAGAATGTGGTTAGTGCAGTGCACTCCCACCAGATATGACTATACAAACCTGTTTTGGCGTTGCATCTCCAGCATTTATCCTGTTTAGCTAGTTTGTGCGTGAAGAGCCATTGGGGTGTCTTGTACCATCTAGCTATAATTTTATAGTGGCTTTTCTGAAGCAAGATACAGGGGGAGAGGCCGAATGAGGTCTGTAGTATCAATTTAATGACCGATGTAGTGAGAGTTATTTTGAGTTCTATTTCCCAAGATGTTAGGAAAGCTGGTTTGTAATGGGCTGTGGGTGCAATGATCTTATTGCAGATACCAGATATCGAGCTGTTGTTTGGGTGACTCTTAAAAATCTTTTCGAAGGGAGTCTCCGGTCTCGTTGATTTAGAGGTTTTCTGAAACTCACCGAAAGCATGGGATATGTGGGCTTTTTGAAGGAAAGAGAGGGGAAGTTGTGGTGCCAGCGTATCTAGAGGGAAGGCCATTCTAGACCTAGTACTAACCAACAAACCGGAATGTATAAAGGGGGTGCAGGTTGAGGGGCACTTGGGGAACAGTGACCACAATATAATCAACTTCCAGCTGTCAATCAATAGGAAGCCTTATCAGGGAGCGACAAAGAAACTAAACTTTAGTAAAGCAAAATTTGATGAGCTTAGAACTACTATCGGTAACATTAATTGGGACAACATCCTCAAAAATATCAGTACGGAGGACAAATGGGAAAAGTTCAAAAGGATCCTAATCGCCTCATGTGAGCAGTTCATTCCCTTTAAAAATAAAAGACACTCAGCTAAAAGGAAACCAATGTGGCTTGACAAGACGGTAAGAGGGGCAATAAATGAAAAAAAGAAAGCGTTCAAACTACTAAAGCAACAAGGCAGCGAAGAAGCGCTAAAATCATACAGGGAAAAAAACACAATATGCAAAGATACGATCAAAACTGCCAAGGAGGAAGCAGAAAGACGGATCGCAAAAGAGAGTAAAAACAACCCGAAGCTATTTTTCAACTACATTAACAGCAAAAGGATTTGCAGGGAGAGCGCTGGCCCTTTAAAAAAAACAATGCAGGAGAAATCATTGATGATGACGAAGGGAAAGCAAATCTACTAAACAGTTTCTTCTGAAGTGTATTCACCAAAGAAAAGGAAATGCCACACGAGATGCAGGGGAATAAAACGAACCCCTCACAAAATATCTCATACCTAACGCAGGAGGAGGTGCGGAAGCGTCTAAAGAAAACTAAAATTGATAAATCGCCAGGCCCAGATGGATTACACCCAAGGATACTAAGGGAACTAAGTGACGAGATAGCTAGGCCGCTATACCTAATATTTCTAGACACTATCAAGACCGGAGTAGTACCATTAGATTGGCGCATTGCCAAAGTGGTTCCAATTTACAAAAAAGGGAGCAAAAGTGAGCCTGGTAACTACAGGCCAGTAAGTCTCACTTCAGTAACGGGAAAAATTTTTGAAGGGATTCTGAGAGAAGCCATCGATGAGTACCTCAAGGAGATTAAGGGAATAACTCCTCACCAGCATGGATTCATGAAGGGTCGCTCATGTCAGACAAATCTGATCAGTTTCTACGATGAAGTAAGCTCTAAGCTGGACCAGGGACAATCTATTGATCTTGTATATCTGGACTTCTCTAAAGCCTTTGACACCGTGCCACATAATAGGCTAATATACAAAATGAGGCAGCTCGGACTGGGTGAAAACATGTGTAAGTGGGTAAAAAATTGGCTCAATGATAGAAAGCAGAGGGTGGTGATAAATGGCTCATACTCTGATTGGACCACAGTCGCTAGCGGGGTGCCACAGGGTTCAGTATTAGGCCCCACTCTGTTCAACATATTTATCAATGACCTGATAGAGGGGCTGCACAGCAAAATATCAATATTTGCAGATGACACAAAATTATACAATATAATTAATGCAACGGAGGACAATGTGCGGCTACAAACGGACCCAAATAACCTGGGGGCTTGGGCAGAAAAATGGCAAATGAAGTTCAATGTTGAAAAATGTAAGACTATGCACATGGGCAGGAGAAACGGATGTCACAAATATTCACTTAATGGGGTACCACTAGGGAAAAGTGATATGGAAAAGGATCTGGGGGTATTAGTGGATACTAGACTAAACTGGAGTAACCAGTGCCAGTCAGCTGCTGCAAAGGCAAATAAAGTCTTGGGGTGCATTAAAAGAGGTATAGGGGCGAAGGACGAGAACATTATCCTAGGGAGTCTAGCGGAAAGAAGGAAATGGTCAATTTGCTCTTTAGTGCTATTCCAATTTTGCTGGGGGTCTGGGTTTTTAAGGTTATGAAGCTCGGCGTAGAACCTTTGAAAGGTCTCTGCTATTTCTTTTGATGAAGATGTGGATATGCCTAGGTGGTCCTTAATGGAGGGGATGTGGTTCCTGGTTTTGGCTTTCTTGATTAGGGAGGTAAGTAGCGTGCTGCCCTTGTTGCCGTGAACATAGAATTTGTATTTAAGATAAAGGTGTTTTTTGTTGAGGTCCAGCAGTTCTTCCATTTTGTTTTTGACGAGGAATAGTTTAGTAAGTTGCTCTAGTTGCGCAATCTGGGTTAAGAGATTGTCTATTTTGAGTTGGTGTTGCTTCCTGGACTTAGAACCCAGGGAGATGAACAGGCCCCTCATGTATGCCTTGTGAGCCTCCCAAACAACCGGGGACTCTACATCGCTCGTGTTATTAAGTAGGAAAAACTCTTCCAGCAGACCTGAGAGGCAGTCCCTCTCCATCTCTGAGTCCAGTAGAGAAGCGTTTAGTTTCCATATCCATTCTCTATGGCCTTCTGTGGTAAGTCTAAGATCTATGTGTATGGGTGAATGATCTGAGATGGTGATTGCTTCTATTTTTGCTCTCTCCACCTTCGTCAGAATTTCTTGGGAGACATAGATATGATCAAGTCTCTGAAACGAGGTATGTACTTGAGAGAAGTACGTGAAGTCTTTCACTGAGGGGTTGATGGATCTCCACGCGTCCACGATTCTCATGTCCTGGAGTGTTTTATGTAACCTTTTGATTTGCCTCTGGGGGATCCATGATCTACCCTTTGACGAGTCCAGTAGAGGGTTGAGAAAAAGGTTAAAATCACCCCCTAATACAATTGGGCCCTCAGCGAATTCTTTCAGAATATTAAGGTTGTTCTAGCAGCCAACCCACTTGGTTTGAATTAGGAGCGTTAAGATTTGCTATTGTTATTTTTATGTTGTTGATGGAGCCTTTTAAGAATAGTGTTCTCCCCAGCTCGTCAGAGTACCTAGCTTTAAGGGAAAACACGATGGACCTGGGAATCATAAGTGACACTCCTTTAGAGGCGGAGACAGGATGTGTGTTGCAATAACACTGGGAGAAATTTTTTTTACCGGGAGATGGTTGTGTTTGTCAGCCTTAGGGCGCCCACCCACTGGCGTTAGCGATTTTCGTGCGTGAAAAACGGCGCATTTTCGCGGCGTTTTTCCCGCGTTTTCCGCAGCGTTTTTTGCCGCGTTTTCGTGGCATTTTCGCGGCTTTTCCATTAATTTCCATTGACTTTCATGGGTGCATTAGGAGAAAAATAAGGACACATATGCAACTGACAGTTCCTATGTTAAAAAACGCAACGCAACGCAAAAAAAAAACGCCAGTGGACAGGAGTACATTCAATTCTAATTGCTCTTGAGAAAAAACGCAAAACGCAAAGAAAAAAAAATCGCCAGTGGGTGGGCGCCCTTAAAGTGTGTTTCCTGAAGGAGCAGGATCTTAGTGTTGTATCTTTTGACCAACTGGGAGTTGTTGTAGCTTTTTTGAGGAGAATTCATACCCCGGACATTGAAAGACGTGACTCTGAGCAACTCCGTGGCTCTGTGCTTCTCCATCACTTCCTAGAGTGATCGGATGATACTTTTTTGCACTGGGGGAGAAAGATGCAAAGGTCAGAACAGAAGTTATACACTCTATATTTCTCTAAAGCAATAGATAGTCTAGCAGCCGTCGTAGTCTGGACTGTTTCTCTGGTACCTAGTAACGTTTGGAGTTTTTTTTTGTGTGTGTGGTAGAGGATAGAGTGGGGGGGAGGAAAGTTTAGGTAAGATCGAGGGAGGGGGGGAGGGGGAAGAGGAGTAAGGGAGTCAAACAATAGAAATAGAACTAGTGAATTAACGCACCAGCTACCTTTGGTGCTGTATAGAATACGGGTGAGCTCTACAGAAACTTCCGGAGTTCAGGCATATGTTTAGGGCGGAAGAAAATGTTTATGCTATTAATTTAAGAATGTTTAACTGATGCCTGATCGGGGGGGGGGGGCACAATAAGGCACTTTATTGTGGGGAAACATAGCAAGGAAAAACAACAGATAGCGTCGGACGGCGGAGTCTGGCTGAACCGTCAAACCGACGTGATTCAGAGATCGGTTCCTCTCATGCCCAGAAGATAGTCATCTTAGGCAGTGTCAGAAGGGTCCAGTTGAACCTAGGGGTTCATCTTTTCGTTGACCGTGACTGAGGAACAAGGAGATCGACTGTCTTTTTGACTTCAGGTGTCTCCGGCGGCATTTTCCTCTCTTTGTTTCTTTTTCTGTTTGCTGCGGGGGGGATTTCGCATAGGTGGCTGTGCGCCAGCTGTCTTGTGAAGGTAGGTGAGGCAGAGTTGGGAACTCCGGGAGAGGGAGACAATTAGGGAGATTCATGTGGTGCCATCTGTCCTGCAGGTCCTCTGGGGATCTTATGCTGAGCCTCCTCCCTTTATGGGTGATACCAATTCCAAAGGGAAAAAGACAGGCATATTTAATGTTCTTGGATTTTAGTTTCCCCAGTAGGGGCCGTAGTAGCCTACATTTGGCTAAAGTAGTAGGGACAAGGTCCTGGAAGATCTGGATCACTGTGCCATGATATTGCAGGTTTCTGGAGCTACGTGCCGCATTTAAGATGGTGACTGCATCTGGAATGCCAGCAATTTGCATAATATGTCCCTGGGAGGGTCAGCTGGGGCCAGTTGTGGCCGGAGGGCTCTGTGCACTCGTTCTATAATAATCTCTGAGGCTCTGTCTTCTCCCAATAAGTCCACAAAAATTTCCATAACAATTTTCTGCAGTACCTCAGAAGCCCAGGATTCTGGTAATCCTTTTATGCAGACATTATTATGGCGATTTCTGTTCTCTAAGTCCTCTTGCATGAGGAGCATCTTATTGAGTTGAAGGTGCTGCTCCTTCACCACTGCTGCAAGCTCCCCTGTGTGGGTAGTGATGGTTGCCGTAGAACTCTCGAGCTTCTCCACTCTCCTCCCCACGCTCCTTACCTCCTACTTGATGGCTGTTAGTTCAGCTAGCAGGGGCCCCATGGTTGTGGAGAGAAGTTCCCTCATGATACCTTTTGAAAGAGGTTCATCTTCTTCTCCCTCCGAAGAGATTTCTCCCTCCCGCACTATAGTCAGAGCTGAGGTTGCCGCCGGCGCCATCTTGCCCGCCGCATGTGGGCAGCGGGTGCTCCTGTCTTTAAGGAATCTCTGTAGGTCAGATTGGCCTCGGGCTGGACGGGGGGTCCCAGCGTGGTCTCCTGCCTTCTCCTTGCCGAGCTTCCCCATTTTAAGGTAAGATCGCTGCTGTTTAGTGCCGTTGTTTATGCTGTGGAGATGGAGCGCAGACTCTAAGCGGCCATCTCTCTCGACGGTCAGGCTCCGCCTCCTGGTTTAATTATTTTCATCCTATTTAGGGCTCATGTCCATGGATGGGGTTTGAATTGCGGAATCTGAGTGGTGCACCTGCGCAGATGATCCACAGTACAAGCCTCCCATAGATAATTATGGGCACCCGCAACTTAGCTAAAGCATGCGGATTTGTTTTGCGGACCTTCTGTTCCGGAAAACAAATTGCAGCATGCTCTATCTTTCCATGGTTCCCGCAGGGACGGCTTCCATTGAAGTCAATGAAAGCTGTCCGATCTGCGACACACCCGCAACTGTCACTGCAGGAGTGCTGTGGATCCTCCAGAAGCGGGCGATTGAAAAAAAAAATTAAAAATCTCCACTGAGCATGTGCAGGGGTGTGCTAGCTGGTGGGCCCGCCCACATGCCAGTGCACCAGCCCACTTCCATGGAGGAAAAGATGGATGACCTGCACGGCCACACAGAGGATCCAGAATGATAAGTTATGTCCTCATGCCGTGGGCAGGGTGGGATTCCGTGGCGGGGCTCACGCCCACGAAACCCGCCCGTGGACATGAGGCCTTACACATTCATGTACAAATTCTTTTTAGAGCAAATCACAAGTCATAATTCAAAACATAAAATTAAAATTAGAGGCAATATTCCTATAAGCTTTTTATTAAATGGAATGTTCACTCTGAGAGGTCCCCTGGCAATGAGCTTATCTAAGAATGTTCTGCCTCTGGAAAATTCCAGCAATCATTTATAATCTGTGCAGGAACCTGACAGCAAGAGTTCAGTTTCCAAGCAGAACATGTGCAGGGGCAATAGAGCATAACTCAGTCCCCAATAAAATCAATGGGTCTCCTGAAGTAGTCCTCTTGATATGGGAACTTCACTATAACTCATAAATCATTGTAAAGTATTTGAACGTGTTTTCAAAATGAGATAACCTTGGTAACTTGTCATCAGAGTTGAGCAGCCGAGCCTGCTCCATATGTGATGGATGAAAGGTAATACCTGCTTTCAATGGCCAGAATCAGATGAAACTCTGCTTCCATTAATTTAATGCCTCAGTTGATTTGGCCAACAGCTACTGTGGCATCTGAGTGGTTATATAGTCAGGGTGGGCTTCCTCATGTCACGGACTACATGGAGACCAGAAAGACTAAATGGGACAAGGAAGCAGTCAATCAGAGGCAGCACTCACTCACCCATTCATGAATTCATGAATGGGTGAGTGAGAGCTGCCTCTGATTGGTCAGGGCTGTGACCAATCAGAGGCAGCTCATTCAGCAGGCGGGGATTTTAAATCCCCAGCTGCTGAATACTACTCAGAGCAGTTCAGGAGAACTGCCGGCCGGCCGCGGCTGAACTCCGTCTGCCGGGACCAGGTGAGTATATATATTTTTTTGTTTTTACACATTTCTGGATGAATTTCAGGGAAGGGCTTAAAAATATAAGCCCTTCCCGAAAATTCATTGTGCGATTGCCGGCATCCCATTGCTTTCAATGGAGCCGACTGTATTGCTGGCTCCATTGAATTCAATGGGCAAACATCATTCTTCTCTGCCACAGCTGTTACAGCTGTGGCAGAGGAGAATGATTTGTCTACTATATGTTTTCAATGGAGTCGGCGCTGCTGCCGCCGGCCCCATTGAGCGCATATAGAGAAGAGAACAGGAATCGCAGATCGCAGATAGGTGCGATCTGCGATTTCTGTTCTATAATTTATCGGACGAGCGCATAAAAAGCGCTCATGTGTCAGATACCATTGCAAAGCAATGGTTTTATAAAATCGCCGGACACATGCGCATGCACAAATCGCGCGAAAAAAACGCCCGTCTGACCGAGGCCTAACAGTGCATCTTACAAGCAGTTTTAGGGTATGTTCAGATGTCGTGTACACGCTGTCTATTTTCCAGTTTGGATTTGCATGCAGAAAATATGTAGCATATTACAGTACAAAAAATGTGGATGAGAGGTCAGAAACATAGGGCCCATTTAGATGAAAAGATGATCGCTCAAAAATTGCTCAAACGACAGTCTGAGTGACAGCTTTGAGTGATCATTTTGCATAAACTACTTAGTAGATTATTAGCGTGCAAATGAGTCTTTTCGCTGAATGCAGACAACAGCTGGAGGTCTGTTTTCTGCATTCAGCTCCATTGTTCTCCAGCGGGACAGCGGCTGAAAGAATCTTATCAGCACTACCCGGGGAGAACACAGCATCCGGTACTGCTTATCAGCAACAGCGGCTTTTATGCTGAGCTGAACTCAGCGATCAATGAATAGAGAACGAAAAGAGCATGATGGGCGTGCGTTTAGACACAGTGATTATCGCTCAAAAGCAGTCTTTGGACACATTTTGAGCAATAATCATTGTGTCTAAATGGGCCTTAATTCACATGCTGTGAGAAAAATCTGCAGTATATACTGACATGCCGTGTAGATTTTAAATTGACAATATTTTCTTTAATGCTGCAGAATTTCAATTAGGATTTCACCTCTCCAAATGATGGATGAAATCTACACCAAAACATGAGGCAAATTTGCATATAAGCCTACACTGACACCTCAGCTGGGTGCCCATCTAGACTTCCCATCCAAGTGTCCGACTTGCCAAAAACGACACTCCAAAGCACTCATTTCTGAAACGTTGACCAAAGCTTCTCCTTTTCAGAAAGTTCTGTTCTGTTTTCAGCATTTTAGCCAGACAAAATATAATTGGTAATGACACAATTGTGTCCAAACAGAAATCCAGCAACTAATGTAAACCTTGTAGCTTCTCTCCGTTTCAGAAATGAAAGTCTTGGAGCCGTCCAGAGGTTAGTCAGAGGGATGTTTTTTGGCATATCAGATGGAACACTTTAATGGGAAACAATGTAGCATTAAGGTTCCTTTACAGAAGGTGAATATCACCCAAATAATCACTGGAAACACCTGTTCTCAGTGTCAGTTTCCTGAAAATCACTTCAGGGGTGCCGGCAGACCATTGCCTTCAATGGAGCCACCGGTGCACCACTGTAAAACACGGACATGTGAACACAGCATAGGGAATTCAGTGGTTGTAATATATGCATGGTTTTGTGCATGCATATACAAGCACATGAACACACTTGTGTGAATCCACCGTAGAGCTGTAGTCTCCCTAATGGTCGCCTTTTTCTGTCACTCAAAACGCATTTCTATCCAGTCTGGGGTTTGTCAGATGCTGTTTTTTAAAGTCTTACTGTATGTGGTCATAATCTTGGATACTGTGCCTCATGATACAGACAGTCTTCTACAACCTTTGTTACAGAGGCACCCACTATACAGGCCCCAACAATCTGACTGTGCTGGAATTCTGTCAGCTATGCCATGATTCCCACAACTGCACAGAACACTGAAGACAAATAGCGCTTACCATATCTTGACGCTGTTATACAAATTATAGCATCACACAACACCTACAGCACTGTCTATTAACTCCGCTGTAGTACACATGTATGCATCCTGGACCATTAGGAGGGATCCACACGGGAGCTACCCTTTTCATATAGTTAAAAAGTATTGATAATATTGTGAAGTATGATTCACAATCCCATGTAATGTAATGCATGCATTTCGTACAGAGTTTTCATAGTTTTTTCTTCACCTAAGATTGTTGGCACCACTCTTATCGAGACTCTTAGCAACCGGACCTCTTGAAATATCTGGAGTTTGCAGCATTAACACATGGCATATACACTGGAACACAACACAACTTCTAGGTTGACAACCGGCAGTGTCTTTGTTGCTATACCCAAGCAGATCATTTAGGGGGCATACCTCCCTATCAGACTTGCGACAGATACAGTCTGGTCCGCACTGGACCTCAGGTTTGTAGCTCCAGTAGCTGCCGCAGCAGCCTCTTCCCCCTTTACACCCCTACTGCTGTCCCATCTAATTTAGCACACAGAATGCCTGATTTCATGCCCTCTGCAGGCCACCACCATGGACCCTTCAGCTTCTCTGTGGAGGAGCAGCTGACAACCAGAGAGCCATATGACAGGAGAGTGGCAATGGGAACATCAGTTTCTTCCCCATATCAGTCGTCAGTGCAGCAGCAGAGAAGCCATCCCAGCTGTAGCAGACTACTACTTAAAAGACCATCTGGTGAAGGCTAGTGGCTAGTCTGAGCAGCCATGGATCCTTAGCGATCCCAACCCCTCCCAGCTAACAAAATAATCTGCCAGTGTTGTGGGTGGCCTGCTACTTCCCTAGGCACTGGTAGCGGGCTCCTACTTAATGAACCTACAAAGCTACATGCACCCACACCTGTTCTGTGAGAGTGGGGGTCACTGGAAGGGAGTTTGAATCAACTAAATAAAAAAAAAATAAATCAATACATCTGGCCTAGTGGAAAATATTGCCCTGATCTACATATATATACTAGCTGATATACCCAACTTCGCCCAAGTTAATTTGGTACTGGTGTTTATCAGGTGTTCACACGGAAAATCTTATGAAGTCATGGTTACTTTAGATTCCTCTCAGTGTATAGGCAGATAGGACAGAGATTTATCTCAGACTGCATGTGAAAATGTCACCCCACAGAATGTGCCGCCTCACACACTCTCTTCATTTTTACCCTGAAAGGTAACGCCCCTTTTTATTCAAATTTTCTACCCAGACTGAAGGTTGCAGCCCCTTGTTATACTTAAAGGCATACTCCATCCCAGTAGTCCATGTCCTTCCTTTTGTACTTTACAGCCTTTCAATACATACGACAGTCAGTTTTATTCCTGTCAGTATATGCTCATATTTCTAAATGCGTTTTGTTTTGCTGAAAAGATAACTGTCTCATATATTGCGGGATACAGATATGGTATTAGTTACATAATATAGGAATGGTCATGCCGAATTTCAAGTTTGTGCAGTACAAATGTGTGTTATTAGTTACATTACATAGGGGGTCACTTACTTTTATGCATGGGATTGAATAATCAAGTTGCAAGCCTTTAAATTTCCAATATTTAGTACGCAAAGAATGGCCATGGCAAATTTCACATTTGTGCAGTAAAAATTTGAGTAATTATTTGTTGCATTGGGAAGTAAGAGAATTAGAAACTGACCCAGTCGTGGGCATGAGGCCTAAAAGAGAAACTAAAATAAGAAACCTAAAAATAAACATAGTAGAGATATAGAGCTATAAAACCGATGAGAAGTAAACTTATTCAGTCCCTTAGGGAACATGGTATCCAAATGAACTATCAAAAACAGTCTCTTGCCCCCCCCCCCCCCCCCCAATGCCTCAACTGACCCTCTTAATTCCCCGTATCTTAATTTTATATGGATCACATCCATGGAATTTCCTAAAGTGCCGTGGTACTGTTATAATTGAAGTAACATCATCAAACTTTTTCCCGAAGCAATGTCACGCACATGCTCCCTAAGGTCTTTTTTTAGTTCTGTCGAGTTAAGATCTGTGTACATTTTATTGCATGGACAAGTAGCCCGATAGATGACAGCGCTATCACAGTGTTCAGTGATGATGGGACTCACCGCGGAAATTAAGGAATCTCCTGCCACAGCTCTGATGGCTGTGATTGGTCACAGTGCTCAGCCAATCAAAGGCAGTGCTTCCAGGAGGCAGGAATTTTTCAATCCCCTGCCAGAAAGGATGCCCGGGGATTAGGAATGAAGGGAATAAAGAAGATCAGTGCTGGAGAGAAGATGCGCCGGAGCTGGACAGTGCTTTTAGGTGATGTATTATTTATTTTCTTTTTTCTGCAAGTAGGGCTTATTTAAGGGCTTTGCCAGTAGGATTTCCTACTATAAAAGTTGCATCACATCGCATGAAAACTGCGTTTTCATGCGATACGATGCTCCGCTTTTTTGAATGCTGTCCTATCTTTTGCAGGTATTATGATTTAGCACTTGTAAAAATTGGACATGTGAACGCATTCATTGGAAAGCATTGCTTTTAATAGTACTGCTTTTTTAGCGCACCTATTCAAGCACTAAGAAAACGCTATTTTTTAGGATGTGAAATGAACAGAAAAAATTTGGCACTTTTTTTTGCTCTTTATGTAGTGTCTATTGTGTGGGATAAAAAGTGTCTTGAATGTATTGCATTGGTACTTACAGATGGAGTGATGCCAGTCATGTATTTTTACTTTATTCAGGTTTTTAAAACAAGAAAAACTGAAGTTCAAAAAGAAGTTTTCTTTATGTATTAGGGCGCCTGCACATGAGCGGAAATTCTGCGGCGGGATTTCCGCCGCTGCAAGCCCGCATAGGATTGCGTTAACAAACGGAATCCTATGCAGACGGCTGTGGTTTGGCCGCGCGAAGTCTTGCGCGGCAAACAAATCGCGGCATGTCCTATTTCTGTCACTCACCCGCCGCCGGCTCCGGTCTGCGCATGCACATCAAACAGCCGGAGCCACGGGCGCGGGTAAGTACGCGACGCTTTCTGCAGGTGCTCGGGTCGGGTCCCGCGGTGAGTATCCTCGCCGCCGGATCTGACCCGCCTGTCTGCAGGCGGCCTTAGGATTTTTTTGATTATTTATATTTTTTGTTACATTTTTCTACATCCCTTTAGCAGACTAGAATCTGTTATCATTCATATCCTGTAGGGCAATAACTGCCATAGGAACTAAGCTCTCTCTGTTACTCCAAAAACCCAACTTTATCCCCTTCCCACTCCAGAACGTATATTTACATCCTGGAGCGGCGAGGTATGTATGAAGATTGGTCGCAAAGCGACCTGTCTTCAGGCAACACGGGCGCCAGCTGTTTATTACAGCTGACACCCGCAGGCAATAGCCGTGATGGGCCATTCGGACGATCGCGGCTATTACCCCTCTAAATGCCGTTGTCAATTCTGACAGTGACGTTTAAGTCCCCTGAATGGTGTTCGGGGGTCCCGTACGCCCCCCCCCCCCCCTACCGTTGTGAGATTGGGGAAGCCGTGCAGGTGTCATGGCAGCCAGGGGCCCTCTGAAAGACCCCAGGGCTGCCTTAGCGTGGCTTGATAGGCTGCCTGTCAAACTGCATTACATTATACTGGGGGAGCAGTCAAAGCATCGCATATTGTAGTCCCCCAGGTATCGTAGTAATTGTACTGACCCATAGAATAAAGTTATCATGTTGTTTGGTTGCAGTTTATGCGCTGTAAAAACAAGATGCACTGAAAGATAGCAGAAGGTCGTTTCTTTTTCATTTTACTCCACTTTTTTTTCTTAGTTTTTCAGTACATTATATGATACTTTAAATAGCACCACAGAAAACTACAACTCGTCCTGCAAAAAACAATCCCTCATGTAGCGACCTTGATGGACAAATAAAGCAGTTATGATTTTTGTAAAGGGGGGAGGAAAAAATGAAAATGGAAAAAAAGGGGGCCGCATCATTAAGGGGTTAAAAAGATCACAGGCAGCCTTTTGTACACAATGGCAGCCTAGAGTCTTGTGAAGGGCTCCAACACTGTCTTGGTTGTTTACCTTTAACCCTTTCCAATCCAATTTGTATCCTGGTTTTCCTAGGGAACTTACTCTTTTTCTGCCATTATACAACAGCGCTATATGCTGGCTAAAGCCAGTACTGCATGAGGTGACACGTTGGATAGGCTCCGACAGCAGAGTGGCTGGCAATATACACTAAGAGAACCCCGACGGATGTCTTCCAACATCGGAGCTATACAGCCTTAAATCATAATGTCTTTAGAAGTCAGACAGTGGATTGGAAAGGGTTAAGGGCTCATTCACACAAGTGTTATTCTGCGCGCACCTGTGCTGTGCAAAAAGCAGCGCTGCACGGATGTGCAAAAATACACGTGCATTAAGCTCCATTCCCATTTCTTTCAATTGGGCCGCCACTGCTGCCAGTGGCTTCATTGAAAACAATAGGCTGCAGACACCAACCGCAGTGATCAATGGGATAAAATCAATGGGAGAGCTTTGCGATCCTTTGCCACAGCTGTGACAGCTGTTGCAGGGAATTCTTTACTCCCCACAGAGAGTCCTATCATCAGTGAACACTGTGACAGTGCTGTCACACTGTTCAGTGTTGAGGGGACTCCCTGCGGGGAATATTTACATGCATCACGGACATTCTTGGAGAATGTCCAGTCTTTTGCAGGTGCGCGCATGGGGAATCAATGCTTCTAACAGATGCACAGTTTTGCACGCGCCTATGTATGTGCAATACAATGCTCGTCTTAATGAGGCCTTAACCACTGTCTATGTTAATATGACACTCATCAAAATACAATACAGTGCAATAGTGAGGTATCGCAGTAAATTGTATAAGCAAAAAACAATACTAATTAAAGTCCCCTGTGGGAATAAAGAAGGAGATTAATGTTTTTTTTAAGTTATTATTATTACAAAAATGAAAAACACTGGAACTTTGAAAAAAGAACTTTTGCTATTTTCAACAAATGTATTAAAAAAAAAAACAATATTTTTGACATCACCATGGATTTTGCTACAGTAAAAAAAAACAAAATGCCAAAACTGCACTATTGTGGTCACCCTGCTTCTAAGAACAATTTGTATTAAAAGTGATCAAAACGTTGCATTAACCTGAAATTGGTACTAATAGAAACTAAAGGCCTTCCCTCAAAACATAAGCCTATTCACAACCCCAGTGACAGAAAAATAAAGAAATGCAGACATTTTTTAGCATTTTTCAGTACATATTATTGTACAGTTTACTAATTATTTCCTCTTAAAATAAATTTTTATCCCACAATAACTGAGCCCTCATGTGGCTATATCAGCGGGTACATAAGAAATATAGCGACGAGCAGAAGACAAAAAATGGAAAAAAGAAAATATTAGATGCCCATAAAGTGCTTTTGTAAAGCTTTACAGTATCCACAAATCCGGCCCCCATGCAATAAAATAACAAATCACCATGTACATTTTTATAAGAATACATTTTCTGCTAATCTACATTGGACTGATGTGTCTTCAGGAACCTGATATGTTTTGTCCAGTGGTAGTATAACCCAGTAATCTAGCATTCTGCTAGGAGTTGCTATATGCCTCTTGCATCAGCATTGGAGCTTCTTGGCTCCCATTGCAAGCAGAATATAAGAGGAAGATTTCCTCGTCCGCTTTGGCTGTACAATGAAGAATCTTAATGCAATAAGTAAATATGTAATGTTCCACGTATGTCTTCTGAGAAGTGTTCTTGTACGGCAGCCAGCACATGTTTGCTATAAGGCTCAGCATGGAAATCTGCAACTGCCTAGCTACAGAGCTGGGATTTTATTAAATATAAATTTACAATAATTGAGATCACTAAGTAGAGTAAATGAAATGATAACTATTCGGCAGTTCCTTACGGTTGCCACAATTATTATTTTTTAGGTATTTCCACTTTGCACAATAAAGACCCATTTTGGGGATATTATTTGTTTTTGGCATTAGTGCCTTTAAATGGCCCAGAAATGTTTTATTTTCCCATCACCGCAGCTGAGTGACGCTTGCTTTTGCATGATGAGCTGTAGTTTTCATTGATAGCAGCTTGAGGTACATAAAGTATTTTGGCACCTTTTTATAGTGTCGGTTTTGAGGGATATAGAGTGTCATGAATGTGTTGCATTGGTGCTTACAGATGCAGCGATGCCGGTCATGTATTTTTACTTTATTCAGGTTTTTAAAAACAAAAAAAACTGAAGTGCAAAATAGGGTTTTTCTTTTGTTTAATTTTTTTGCTACATTTTTCTACATCCCTGCAGCAGACTAGAATCTAGATCAGTCACATCATATAGGACAATAGCTGACGTGGGAACTAAGCTCACTGTTTCCCTAAAAACCCAACTTTGACAAGACCCCTGGCAGCCTTTTGTACACAATGGCAGCTTTGGGTCTTGTGAAGGGCCCCACTGCTGTCATGGCTGTTTACCTTTTAAGCACTGTCTATGTTAATATACCACTCATCAGAATACAATATACTGCAATAGTGAGGTATTGCAGAGAATTGTAAAAGCAATAAAACGAATGCTGGTTCAAGTCCCCCGTGGGAATAAAGAAGGAAGTTAGCTTTTTTAACAATTGCAAAAATGAAAAGCAATGAAAATTAAAAAGAAATCCTATTTTCAACAAAATAATAAAAAAAACACTAGATTTGGCCTCACCATGACTGTAGAAGTCTGTTTTATTAAAATAATGTATTATTTTTGTACATAGTCTACACAGCAGAAAAAATATCCAAAATGCCCAAACTGCACTATTTTGAGAAAAATTTGTATTAAAAGTGATTAAAAAGTTGCATGGACTGAAAATGGAACCAATAGAAACTGCAGACCTTCCAACAAAAAATAAGCCTATACACAACCCCACTGAGAGAAAATGGCGCAAGTGTGATTTTTTCCATTTCACCCTGTGCAAAAATGTTGGACGTCTTTCAGTACATAATATAGTACAATTTTCTTATTATTACCTTTTAAACATAAAATGTTATTGCACAGTAGCCAAGCCTTCATATGGCTATATCAACGGAGAATAAGAAAGGTATTCTTTTGTGAAGGTGTAGAGCAAAAAGCAAAAATGAAAAAGAGAAAATATCCGTGTCCGTGAAGGGGTTTTCAATATTTACAGTGTCCATAAATCCATAAACTCCCCTCCCCCCGCTCCTGCTGTGCACCACCGCACTCCTTGGTCCTCCGCACTTGTGTTTGTGTACGGGCTGCAGTCCAGCCTAGTTTATGGGATGTCATAGGTGATAAAGACAGAGTTCAGCAATCAGGAGGTCGGCCTGTAAATGTGACATCAGAGGGAAGTCCGGAAGGACACAGGGGGAGCGGGGAGAGGTGAATATATGATTATTTCTTATTTTCTGCAGGACGGATTGGTTTTATAGGGATTTTACAACTTAGAAACCCCCTTTAGGGCTTAAGGCGGCTTTACATGGCTGTGTATTCGGGTCATGTGTTGTCCGTGTATTCCACAGACAGCGTGCACATTTATATCTGTCCCTTCATCATTCCTCTCATTATTTAACCCCCTTTGCATTTCCTGGATAATACCGGCTATCTGGGACAATATTACTGTTATATTGGAAGTGGCATGTTACGGTTTATCATTGCCTTCTCACATTTGTCTAAGTGAAGCTCTTGTAAGACTCCAATAAAACTATATTGATGAGACACGTTTTCTACTAGCTGTTGCTGAACTTATACCTCGGCACACAATGATGGACTTGCATCTAGGACACTTCTTATTGTGTTTCAGCAGACTAGTGATCATCAACTGAATAGAGTGTAATCTCCTGCCATTTTTATAAGAATACATTTTCTGCTAATCTACATTGGACTGATGTGTCTTCAGGAACCTGATGTGTTTTGTCCAGTGATAGTATAAGCCAGTAATCTAGCATTCTGCTTGGAGTTGCTATATGCCTCTTGCATCAGCATTGGAGCTTCTTGGCTCCAGTTGCAAGCAGAATATAAGCGGAAGATTTCCTTCTCCGTTTTGGCTGTACAATGAAGACTCTTAATGAAATAAGTAAATATGTAATGTTCCACGTATGTCTTCTGAGAAGTGTTCTTGTACGGCAGCCAGAAAATGTTTGCTATAAGGCTCAGCATGGAAATCTGCAATTGCCTAGCTACAGAGCTGGGATTTTATTAAACATTAATTTACAATAATTGAGATCACTAAGTAGAGTAAATGAAATGATAACTATTCTGCAGTTCCTTACGGTTGCCACAATTATTATTTTTTAGGTATTTCCACTTTGCACAATAAAGACCCATTTTGGGGATATTATTTGTTTTTGGCATTAGTGCCTTTAAATGGCCCAGAAATGTTTTATTTTCCCATCACCGCAGCTGAGTGACGCTTGCTTTAGCATGATGAGCTGTAGTTTTCATTGATAGCAGCTTGAGGTACATAAAGTATTTTGGCACCTTTTTATAGTGTCGGTTTTGAGGGATATAGAGTGTCATGAATGTGTTGCATTGGTGCTTACAGATGCAGCGATGCCGGTCATGTATTTTTACTTTATTCAGGTTTTTAAAAACAAAAAAAACTGAAGCGCAAAATAGGGTTTTTCCTTTGTTTAATTTTTTTGCTACATTTTTCTACATCCCTGCAGCAGACTAGAATCTAGATCAGTCACATCATATAGGACAATAGCTGACGTGGGAACTAAGCTCTCTGTTACCCTAAAAACCCAACTTTGACAAGACCCCTGGCAGCCTTTTATACACAATGGCAGCTTTGGGTCTTGTGAAGGGCCCCACGGCTGTCATGGCTGTTTACCTTTTAAGCACTGTCTATGTTAATATACCACTCATCAGAATACAATATACTGCAATAGTGAGGTATTGCAGAGAATTGTAAAAGCAATAAAACGAATGCTGGTTCAAGTCCCCCGTGGGAATAAAGAAGGAAGTTAGCTTTTTTAACAATTGCAAAAATGAAAAGCAATGAAAATTAAAAAGAAATCCTATTTTCAACAAAATAATAAAAAAAACACTAGATTTGGCCTCACCATGACTGTAGAAGTCTGTTTTATTAAAATAATGTATTATTTTTGTACATAGTCTACACAGCAGAAAAAATATCCAAAATGCCCAAACTGCACTATTTTGAGAAAAATTTGTATTAAAAGTGATTAAAAAGTTGCATTGACTGAAAATGGAACCAATAGAAACTGCAGACCTTCCAACAAAAAATAAGCCTATACACAACCCCACTGAGAGAAAATGGCGCAAGTGTGATTTTTTCCATTTCACCCTGTGCAAAAATGTTGGACGTCTTTCAGTACATAATATAGTACAATTTTCTTATTATTCCCTTTTAAACATAAAATGTTATTGCACAGTAGCCAAGCCTTCATATGGCTATATCAACGGAGAATAAGAAAGGTATTCTTTTGTGAAGGCGTAGATCAAAAAGCAAAAATGAAAAAGAGAAAATATCCGTGTCCGTGAAGGGGTTTTCAATATTTACAGTGTCCATAAATCCATAAACTCCCCTCCCCCCGCTCCTGCTGTGCACCACCGCACTCCTTGGTCCTCCGCACTTGTGTTTGTGTACGGGCTGCAGTCCAGCCTAGTTTATGGGATGTCATAGGTGATAAAGACAGAGTTCAGCAATCAGGAGGTCGGCCTGTAAATGTGACATCAGAGGGAAGGCCGGAAGGACACAGGGGGAGCGGGGAGAGGTGAATATATGATTATTTCTTATTTTCTGCAGGACGGATTGGTTTTATAGGGATTTTACAACTTAGAAACCCCCTTTAGGCCTTAAGGCGGCTTTACATGGCTGTGTATTCGGGTCATGTGTTGTCCGTGTATTCCACAGACAGCGTGCACATTTATATCTGTCCCTTCATCATTCCTCTCATTATTTAACCCCCTTTGCATCTCCTGGATAATACCCGCTATCTGGGACAATATTATTGTTATATTGGAAGTGACATGTTACGGTTTATCATTGCCTTCTCACATTTGTCTAAGTGAAGCTCTTGTAAGACTCCAATAAAACTATATTGATGAGACACGTTTTCTACTAGCTGTTGCTGAACTTATACCTCGGCACACAATGATGGACTTGCATCTAGGACACTTCTTATTGTGTTTCAGCAGACTAGTGATCATCAACTGAATAGAATGTAATCTCCTGGCATTTTTATAAGAATACATTTTCTGCTAATCTACATTGGACAGATGTGTCTTCAGGAACCTGATGTGTTTTGTCCAGTGATAGTATAAGCCAGTAATCTAGCATTCTGCTTGGAGTTGCTATATGCCTCTTGCATCAGCATTGGAGCTTCTTGGCTCCAGTTGCAAGCAGAATATAAGCGGAAGATTTCCTTCTCCGTTTTGGCTGTACAATGAAGAATCTTAATGCAATAAGTAAATATGTAATGTTCCACGTATGTCTTCTGAGAAGTGTTCTTGTACGGCAGCCAGAAAATGTTTGCTATAAGGCTCAGCATGGAAATCTGCAATTGCCTAGCTACAGAACTGGGATTTTATTAAAAATTAATTTACAATAATTGAGATCACTGAGTAGAGTAAATGAAATTATAACTATTCTGCAGTTCCTTACGGTTGCCACAATTATTATTTTTTAGGTATTTCCACTTTGCACAATAAAGACCCATTTTGGGGATATTATTTGTTTTTGGCATTAGTGCCTTTAAATGGCCCAGAAATGTTTTATTTTCCCATCACCGCAGCTGAGTGACGCTTGCTTTTGCACGATGAGCTGTAGTTTTGATTGATAGCAGCTTGAGGTACATAAAGTATTTTGGCACCTTTTTATAGTGTCGGTTTTGAGGGATATAGAGTGTCATGAATGTGTTGCATTGGTGCTTACAGATGCAGCGATGCCGGTCATGTATTTTTACTTTATTCAGGTTTTTAAAAACAAAAAAAACTGAAGTGCAAAATAGGGTTTTTCTTTTGTTTAATTTTTTTGCTACATTTTTCTACATCCCTGCAGCAGACTAGAATCTAGATCAGTCACATCATATAGGACAATAGCTGACATGGGAACTAAGCTCTCTGTTACCCTAAAAACCCAACTTTGACAAGACCCCTGGCAGCCTTTTGTACACAATGGCAGCTTTGGGTCTTGTGAAGGGCCCCACGGCTGTCATGGCTGTTTACCTTTTAAGCACTGTCTATGTTAATATACCACTCATCAGAATACAATATACTGCAATAGTGAGGTATTGCAGAGAATTGTAAAAGCAATAAAACGAATGCTGGTTCAAGTCCCCCGTGGGAATAAAGAAGGAAGTTAGCTTTTTTAACAATTGCAAAAATGAAAAGCAATGAAAATTAAAAAGAAATCCTATTTTCAACAAAATAATAAAAAAAACACTAGATTTCGCCTCACCATGACTGTAAAAGTCTGTTTTATTAAAATAATGTATTATTTTTGTACATAGTCTACACAGCAGAAAAAATATCCAAAATGCCCAAACTGCACTATTGTGAGAACAATTTGTATTAAAAGTGATTAAAACGTTGCATGGACTGAAAATGGAACCAATAGAAACTGCAGACCTTCCAACAAAAAATAAGCCTATACACAACCCCACTGAGAGAAAATGGCGCAAGTGTGATTTTTTCCATTTCACCCTGTGCAAAAATGTTGGACGTCTTTCAGTACATAATATAGTACAATTTTCTTATTATTACCTTTTAAACATAAAATGTTATTGCACAGTAGCCAAGCCTTCATATGGCTATATCAACGGAGAATAAGAAAGGTATTCTTTTGTGAAGGCGTAGATCAAAAAGCAAAAATGAAAAAGAGAAAATATCCGTGTCCGTGAAGGGGTTTTCAATATTTACAGTGTCCATAAATCCATAAACTCCCCTCCCCCCGCTCCTGCTGTGCACCACCGCAATCCTTGGTCCTCCGCACTTGTGTTTGTGTACGGGCTGCAGTCCAGCCTAGTTTATGGGATGTCATAGGTGATAAAGACAGAGTTCAGCAATCAGGAGGTCGGCCTGTAAATGTGACATCAGAGGGAAGTCCGGAAGGACACAGGGGGAGCGGGGAGAGGTGAATATATGATTATTTCTTATTTTCTGCAGGACGGATTGGTTTTATAGGGATTTTACAACTTAGAAACCCCCTTTAGGGCTTAAGGCGGCTTTACATGGCTGTGTATTCGGGTCATGTGTTGTCCGTGTATTCCACAGACAGCGTGCACATTTATATCTGTCCCTTCATCATTCCTCTCATTATTTAACCCCCTTTGCATTTCCTGGATAATACCGGCTATCTGGGACAATATTATTGTTATATTGGAAGTGGCGTGTTACGGTTTATCATTGCCTTCTCACATTTGTCTAAGTGAAGCTCTTGTAAGACTCCAATAAAACTATATTGATGAGACACGTTTTCTACTAGCTGTTGCTGAACTTATACCTCGGCACACAATGATGGACTTGCATCTAGGACACTTCTTATTGTTTCAGCAGACTAGTGATCATCAACTGAATAGAGTGTAATCTCCTGGCATTTTTATAAGAATACGTTTTTTGCTCATTTACATTGGACTGATGTGTCTTCAGGAACCTGATATGTTTTGTCCAGTGATAGTATAACCCAGTAATCTAGCATTCTGCTTGGAGTTGCTATATGCCTCTTGCATCAGCATTGGAGCTTCTTGGCTCCAGTTGCAAGCAGAATATAAGCGGAAGATTTCCTTCTCCGTTTTGGCTGTACAATGAAGAATCTTAATGCAATAAGTAAATATGTAATGTTCCACGTATGTCTTCTGAGAAGTGTTCTTGTACGGCAGCCAGAAAATGTTTGCTATAAGGCTCAGCATGGAAATCTGCAATTGCCTAGCTACAGAGCTGGGATTTTATTAAATATTAATTTACAATAATTGAGATCACTAAGTAGAGTAAATGAAATGATAACTATTCTGCAGTTCCTTACGGTTGCCACAATTATTATTTTTTCGGTATTTCCACTTTGCACAATAAAGACCCATTTTGGGGATATTATTTGTTTTTGGCATTAGTGCCTTTAAATGGCCCAGAAATGTTTTATTTTCCCATCACCGCAGCTGAGTGACGCTTGCTTTTGCACGATGAGCTGTAGTTTTCATTGATAGCAGCTTGAGGTACATAAAGTATTTTGGCACCTTTTTATAGTGTCGGTTTTGAGGGATATAGAGTGTCATGAATGTGTTGCATTGGTGCTTACAGATGCAGCGATGCCGGTCATGTATTTTTACTTTATTCAGGTTTTTAAAAACAAAAAAACTGAAGTGCAAAATAGGGTTTTTCTTTTATTTAATTTTTTTGCTACATTTTTCTACATCCCTGCAGCAGACTAGAATCTAGGTCAGTCACATCATATAGGACAATAGCTGACAAGGGAACTAAGCTCTCTGTTAACCTAAAAACCCATATTTGACAAGACCCCTGGCAGCCTTTTATACACAATGGCAGCTTAGGGTCTTGTGAAGGGCCCCACTGCTGTCATGGCTGTTTACCTTTTAAGCATTATCTATGTCTATGTTAATATACCACGCATCAGAATACAATATACTACAATAGTTAGGGATTGCAGTGAATTGTAAAAGCAATAAAATGAATGCTGGTTCAAGTCCCCTGTGGGAATAAAGAGGGAAGTTAGTTATTTAATAATTTAAAAAAATTAAAGCAATAGAAAAAAAAAAAAAAACTTTTCAAATTTCAGTAAAATAATAAAAAAAACAATATATATGTCCACACCATGACTGTAAAGTCAGTTTTATTAAAATAACATATTATTTCCGCACATAGTCTACACCCACAGCAATAAAAAAATATCCAAAATTGCACTATTTTGAGAACAATTTATATTAAAAGTGATTAAAAAGTTGCATGAACCTGAAAATGGAACCAACAGAAACTGCAGACCTTCCAACAAAAATAAGCCTATAAACAACCCCACTGAGAGAAAATGGCACAATTGTGCTTTTTTTTTTATTTCACCCCATGAAGAAATGTTTTAACGTCTTTCAGTACGTAATATAGTACAATCTTCTTATTATTACCTCTTAGAAATAAAATGTTATTGCACAGTAACCAAGCCTTCAATTTTTTGAGAATACATTTTTTGCTAATCTACATTGGACCGATGTGGGGGGTATCGCTAGCGCATGGTGGGGTGAGATGCTGCTGCTGAGCGCTCCTACGGTACTCACCTATACCAGGACCAAGGGCACTGACATTTAAAGGGGTTGTCCCGTTGTGACAAATGAATGTTATCACTTCTCTATGCCCATTTCAATGCACTTTCTAATATATGTTGTGCATTGTAAATTAGCATACAGAAGTTTCATAGTTACGCAGGGTGTTCCCCCATGTTGATGATGCCTTTGTCCTTGGATCTGACAATTGCTTGTTGTTGACTTTTCCACTTGTCAGGAATGCGCAGATCATGTCCTAGGTCCGGAAACGAGCCTTTAAATGTTAGGGCCGTGATTGCGCTTTAGCATTTCCGTGCATGCAGAAACGGCATTGATTGTGCCATGACCGCGCAGGGGAATCCCCTCCAGGACTCCCGCAGCGAGGATTAAAGAAGCAGGCCACTGAGATAGAGAGAGATATGATGATAGAGATATAGATTGATTGATAGGGATAGATAGATAGATAGATAGATAGATAGATAGATAGATAGATAGATAGATAGATAGAGATTCTATGTTTCCCCTAAGTAGCCCCACACTTCTTTGCGCTTCCCCCTAGTAGCCAGGGTGGTAAAAAAAAATGGTGTTGATATCACTGGCATGGAGGAGTGCGGGGATGTGGAGTACACTGGCCGCTCCTCCTCCTCCTCTCACTGTGAGCAACAATGCAGGAGCTGACAGGCATCGCTAGCCCGACAGCTCCGGCAGGACAGCGTGGGCTCCTAACATGATAATGTTGATCCTCAGATCATGTGACCAGCGTTGGCAGGAGCATGCATGCCAAGAAGAGCAGATACCGTGGTGCATCATGGGAAGTGGACTGTGGTGCCATTTTTGAGTGATTCTTACTGCAGGAACTACAAGGAGAAGAAAAGTCTGATGCAGGTAAGTGGAACAACTGTTTTAAACATGTCATAATGTGTGTAATAATCTCTTTGCTTTGCAGGTCAATACTGGAGGAAAAAAAAACTTTTGCAGCAGGAAAGCTCCTTTAAGCTCTTTCAGACCGCCTTGACAGGCGATGGGGAAGCGGAGGACAGGCAAGCCTGAAGCACCGACGAAGAAGCTATGGAGAGGTTTCTCGGCACTCAGTGCCCGGCCACACTTGCATCCAAGATGGTGTCGCTGTGCCAAGACCACATGTGAGAGAGAGAACAGCAGAGAGACAGAGCCAGGAGGACCTGTGGCAGGCATAACCAGGGAAGAAGACGAGAGGGGCTCACCAGGACAGAACTCACCTATAAAGCACTGCTCCACATCAGGCGCTGCAGGACCTGTCAGCCACAGGGATCATGGAGGCAGGCACACCTCTGAAACAAGGCACACTGCTTACAGCAGCCCGATGAACTCTGACAGCACCAAGCGCTGGGAAACTGAATACAGCTGGCAGCAGCTATGCACCAGGAACACTCACCTCCCCTCCCTCATGAGAAGAAATGCTTGGTGCCTGAGTAGGGTTGCCACCTTTGTCATGGAAAAATACCGACCATGGGTTTAAATAGGGGCGTAGCTTAAGTGTGGCTTGGGGCGTGGTTTATCACAGCATTTTTTTCTCCTTAATTATTCCAGCAGCGGCTGGTGATGGTGCCCCTTCAATAGCTCCAGTGCCCCCCTTGGTGCCCTTTCCCACCCCTGAACCTTCAAGCCACACATATATATCATCAAATACGGTTCCTATAGCCCCATCCAGAGCTCCTACAGTACCATTCAGTGCTTCTACAGCCCCATCCAGTGCTCCTATAGCTCCATCCAGTGTTCCTATAGCTTATCCAGTGCTCCTGCACCTCCATCCAGTGCTCTTATAGCCCCATCCAAAGCTCCTACAGAACCATCCAGTGTTCCTACAGCCCTATCCAGTTCTCTTATAGTTCCATCCAGTGCTCCTATAGCCCCATCCAGTGCTCCTATAGCTCCATCCAGTGCTCCTATAGCCACACCCAGTGATCTTACAGCCCTATCCAGTGCTCCTACAGCCCCATTTAATGTTCTTACAGTCCCATTCAGTGCTCCTACAGCCCCACCCAGTGCTCTCAAAGCCCCATCCAATACTACTGTAGCTTCACTTAGTGCTCCATCCAGTGCTCCTGTAGCCCCATCCAGAGCTCCTACAGCCCGACTCAGTGCCCCTATTTTGATTGTCTGCAGCTAGGCGCGGCATTCAGGCTCTTTTGTGAGTCCCACACTCCCAGACTCCCCAGGCAGCGAGCAGCCCCCTCTCTCGCCATATTGACTGGTCTTCTGTTCTGCAGACCAGACTCACCCCTGGCTGTACAGCCACCGACGTCCAAGTCACAAGTCACTCCTCCCACTCCCGAGCCCCACGCTAGCGCCGCACGCGGAGTCCCGACTCCTGCCACACACACGCGGAGTCCCGACTCCTGCCACACACACGCGGCACACACATGCGGGCTGTCTATCTGCTCTTGTGTGCGCTAGTAGTCCAGGAGGCTGAAGTGCATGCGCAAGACTTCCTGTGCTCTCGCGGACACTCGACAGGGGCGCTTCATCAGCATAGTCTGCTAGCTGCTGAATGACGCTGCCCTGCATCATGGGTTGCCTCCTGCTTATTTACATGGGTTGCTTCCACCTTATTTACAAAATTTGAGGCATCCAATAAGCAAGCTCTTGAATCAATTTGCAGTGAGGTACACCAGATTGGTCACAGGCTGCACCAGGTGGAGGAGGCTCAGGAGGAGATGGCGGCCATCTTGGAGTCACATAGGCAAGTTATACAGTCGCAGGCAGACCAGATTACAGGCATCACTATGCACTTAGACAACCTGAAAAATAGACATAGAAGAAATCATGTGTGCATTAGAGGCCTCACGGAGGAATAGAGGGGAACCAGCTGGAGTCATGGGCCCATGCCCTCTTTCAGCGCCTACTGGGTTGGCCACCTGAGTGCCCTATTGAAAATGACAGGATCCACAGGGCTTTGAGCCCCAAAACATCTGATATAAACTGTCCAAGAGACGTTACATGCAGGATACATTTTTTCAGGGTCAAAAACGCCATAATCCACAAAGAGAGAGATCAGCCAGACGTTCTTATGAATGAGGGCAAATTAATCATCATATTGCAGGACTTGGCACGTCATACACACCAGCTGAGAAAAGCCTTGAGACCCCTCCTGTCAGCACTTAAGGAACGGGGAATTCAGTACCGCTGAGTTTTTCCATTTTCCCTATTGGCTAAAAAGGACGGTAGATCAGTTGTCTTTCGCACACTGGATGACCTTTCCAAATTCCTAGGAGTATGACAATTGCCTATGGTCACACTCCCTGAGTGGCCCACATCCCCAAACTTGCTCACACAGACCTTGCAAGCCTATAGGCACACAGCTCGGCCCAGGAGACAACAAGAGGGCCGCAGAGGAGAACATGCCACTAAATGAGAACTCTCGGGCCCTGAGAGGTTATAAAATTTGCTTCCTGTAGTGGATATAGGGACAGATTGTTTGCAAAATAATGTGTGGGATATTTGGCAGGATTTGTTTTTATCCACCTCCCTCTCTTCTGCTATTGCAAAAGGCGGGAAAGGGGCAGGAGCCGACCTCTGTGGGAAGCGCGGGTCTGGATTTACACATATGGGGCTCTGCTTAGAGGGTACCTTTTACTCATGTGATTATTGGAGAAGGGTTTTTTTTTTTGCAAGTTTATCAAAAGTTTATTGGGCTGCCAGTGCCCATGGTTTATTAATTAGGACCTTTTAGAGGTCAACATGTTTATATATGTTTGGGGTGGATATGTGCGGGGGCTGCTTTCTTCCTTGTGGTGCGTTTCCACTCTCTCCATTGGGTGACTTGTTGCATGACTGAGTGTGACTTCTGGCTAGTCGCTAGCACTAGAGCTCGCCACGAGAGAGGCAATGCCTGCTATATGCCGCTGGAAACATTTCTTGATATCTTTCCTCTTCTTTTTCCCTACCCCATTGTCCATTGTCCCTTTGTCTGTCTAACTGCTAGAGGGCATCCCGCAGCAATCCCATGATGGTAAATCTTTCATTTGGCACCTTTAACGTAAGGGGCCAAAACAAACTGGCCAAGAGAGGGCAGATTCTTTAACATTTACACAAAAACAAAATAATAGTTGCCCTATTGCAGGAAGTGCATTTTCCGTCAGGGATCATACCTGGGTGCACTATACCAACTGGTATCATAGTCCCCACCTACAGAAAAAAGCAGGAGGCACCTACATAGCCATTCATAGACAACTTCTGCATAAGTTCCTCTTGTCCGAAGTAGACCCAGAGGGGTGTTGCATATTTCTGAAGATACAGTTGGGAACAGAAATATTTACCATTGCAAATGCGTATTTTCCATTTTAGGCGCAGTTCCGTTTCGGGATCCGGATGTTGGGGTTCTGGCGACCTTCACGGATGGCTCTAGCATAGTCCTGGGAGGCTGACCTTGACGGATCGGTGGGTAAGTCAGGGGTCTCCTCCACAGCGACTCATAGGTTTTTGAGGGAGATGACCAATATAGGCCTAGTGGACATGTGGCAGATTTTACATTCCAAGGACAGGGACTCCAGTTTTCATTTGTCAGCTCCTAATTAGAGATGAGCGAACCTACTCAGCCACGCCCCTTTTTCGCCCGAGCACTGCGATTTTTGAGTACTTCCGTACTCGGGCGAAAAGATTCGCGGGGCGCCGTGGGGGGTTGCAGCGGGGAGTGGGGGGGGGGGGAGAGGGAGAGAGAGAGGGCTCCCCCCTGTTCCCCGCTGCTAACCCCCGCTCCGCCACGCCTCCCCCCGCCCCCCGAATCTTTTGACCTGAGTACGGAAGTAAATATTTGATGTTCCTTCTGGGGCTCTTCTGAGAAATGGTTTTGTACGGCAGCCAGTCAGATGTTGTTTTGAAGCTCAACATGGAAATCTGCGATTGTTCAGCTGTAGAAATGAAATTCTGTGAAATTATAATTCCCAGTAATAGAGTTCACTATGTAGAATAAATGAAAGGATAACTCTTCTGCCTGTCAGTAAGGTTGTGATGATGACAAAAGTATTTTAACTTTTTTTTTTTATCCTTTTCACTTTTGTAAAATAAAAAACGTTTCTGGAATTATTATTTGTTATTGACATAATTGCCTTGAATGGCCCACAAATGTTTTATACTTCATCTAAGGAGCTGAGTAAGAGATTGGTTTTGCATGATTGATAGCAGTTTAAGGTACATAAAAAAATTTGGAACACTTTTAGTCTACTTTTTGAGAGATGAAATGAGGGTAAAAAAATATTTTTTTTAATACAGTGTTTGTGGTATGCAGTAAAAAGTGTCTTGAATTTATTGCACTGGTATGTACGGATGTGCTAATGACAGTCATGTTTTTATGCCTTTATTAGTGCTTTAAAAAACTGACAGAGAAACTCTGTCACCCAAAAAACCGCAACCTTGAAAAGATCACAGTAGGCTTTTTCTACATTACAGCCTGGGGCCTTGTGAAGGGCCTCAGTTCTGTCTTGGCTATTTACCTTTTTAATATTGACTTTGGTAATATAATGCTCATTAAAATACAATGTACTGCAATAGTGAGCTACTGCATTCGATTGTAAAAACAATCAAACAAAAATATATATTTTAAAATTAATATATTTGGCTCATTATGACTGTATACATCAGTTATATTAAAATAATGTATTGTTTATCCAGAAGATGAATACTAGGGATTCAGAGAGGAAGAATAAGTCTGTATTTGCTTCAAAAATAGCCCTTCACAAAAATAGACTAAAAAATAAATTTTATTAATATCAATTAAAACAAACGTGTATGGGCAGATCGGCTAACACACACATAATAATGCAACAAGGGGAGATATTTACAGGTGCCTGAGTTGAGACGACTGCAATTTACAAGCGTACTGTATCTGATGTACTATACGGTGTCTTATTCAATGATTCAGTACGGCGCAACTCCGGTATATGACTTCTCATTCAATTGATGTCAATTTGATTTTTACATGGACACCAATCAAATGGGTACATTGGATCTCCGTGATCTATTACCAGAATCCCCTATAATCACATTTTGCCTTGGCCATAATCTTAAAGGGGTTGTCCCGCGAAAGCAAGTGGGGGTATACACTTCTGTATGGCCATATTAATGCACTTTGTAATATACATTGTGCATTAATTATGAGCCATACAGAAGTTATTCACTTACCTGTTCCGTTGCTAGCGTCCCCGTCTCCATGGTGCCGTCTAATTTCAGCGTCTAATCTCCCGATTAGACGCGCTTGCGCAGTCCGGTCTTCTCCCTTCTGAATGGGGCCGCTCGTGCTGGAGAGCTGCTCCCCGTAGCTCCGCCCCGTGACGTGTGCCGATTCCAGCCAATCAGGAGGCTGGAATCGGCAATTGAACGCACAGAGCCCACGGTGCACAATGGGAGAAGACCTGCAGTCCACCGTGGGTGAAGATCCCGGCGGCCATCTTCGCAAGGTAAGTAAGAAGTCACCGGAGCGCGGGGATTCGGGTAAGTACTATTTTTTTTTTAAACCCCTGCATCGGGTTTGTCTCGCGCTGAACGGGGGGCTATTGAAAAAAAACAAAACCCGTTTCGGCGCGGGATAACCCCTTTAAGGACCATGTAATTAAAAGCCACCTAGAACCATCTGATCTGAGTAAAACATGGTTAAATTCCTCCAAACCGTCCGTTACTTTTCCCTGTCACAATTGTACGGCCTGTTGTTATATCCTGAGGAGCAATTCCTTTCAGAGAGCAGCAACAAACAGAACTTCTTCCAGTCATGATTTTATCAACTGCAGAACCCAAGATATAGTATATATGGCAACCTGCCCTTATCCGAAAAATTATGTCAGAAAGACAATTCAGCTATTTTGCCATCAGATACTGGCACATATGGGTAATATTCGTTGCCACGACTTGTCCACATTGGCTGATGATATGGGGTCTGCACATGATGGAAATATCGAACATCTAAAGTTACAAGGTACAGAGCTCCTCAGGACACATGGCCATAGGGGGAACATAGATAGACGGCTGCTCAAAAAAGAAGCAGCATGGATCTACTGGCTGTACATATTGAGCCCTATGGGCCTTAATAATCTATAAGATAAAGGACCCATCAGGAAAAATGTCATTGTCTACTAAAGACACAGCAAGGCAATTTGGGAAATTTTACAAGTCTCTATACAACTTATTAGATAACAACACACCAGACCCCCACAACTACTCACCCAACCTACCTGGCTTTCTTAGATGGCCTTAGATTACACAAAGCATCCAACTTAAGGACTTATCCAACTTAAGGTGCTCATTTACCATCCTCGAGATGGCTGAGGTTCCTCACCTCTATCCCCTATTGAAAGAGCCCAGGTCCAGATGCCTTTCCTATGCTATATTATGAAAAATTTTCCAAGAAACTCCGTCCACATTTTAACTTAACTCTGCAACTCTCTCCTTATGGGGCAACTCTCCAGACGTCTTGATAACCCTAATCCCTAAAGAAGGCAAAGATCCTGAACTTTGTAGCAACTATCGCCGTATCTTTTTGTTAACCCCTTAACGACTGCCCCATCGGGAAACTACGTCCTCAGAAAGTGGGCTTCAATCCCAGAGGACGTAGTTTTATGCGTCCTCTTTGAATTAATGCCCACTGGCCTGAGGACGTGACAGCTCCATGCTGTTGGTGCCCACAGGTAGCCGACAGCATGGAGCTGTCATCCCAGGATGTGGGCAGTCACCCCCGGCATTGCGATTGGCGCTAGCCAATGGATAGCGCCGATCGCAAAAAAGTAAATAAAACTGTCAAAAAACGTAGTTATTCAGCTGCCCTGCTGGATCGGCTCCACCAGGGCAGCTCAAATTACTTACCCGGCTTGTCGGCGGTGTCCCACGGAGATCTCGTCCTTCCGGACCCGCCGGCGGCCTTCTGTGCATGCGCGCCAGACGATGACGTCACATACATGCGCAGAAGCCCGGGAGCCCCCGGCAAATTTTAAATCTCCTGGCTCCCGGCTCCTGAAGGTAGCCGGGAGCCAGGAGGTGTCCCCGGGCCCGCAATCGCCGCTATCCATTAGATACCAGCGATCGCGAAAAAGTTGAAAAAGTAAAAAAGAAAGTAAAGTTTCACCTCCCCTCATGGATCAGATCCATGAGGGGAGGTGAGAATACTCACCCCCAGTCCTCTGCGATGTCCCAATGTCCCGGGACCCGAAATCCCTGTCTGCGCATGCGCGCCTGATGATTGACATCGGGTGCGTGCACAGAGGGGCTCGAGCCCCGGGAAATTCAAAAACCCTCTGCTCTTGGCTGCCATGTGTAGCCAAGAGCAGAGGGATGTCACCAGCGACATGATCACTGTCATCCAATGGATGACAGTGATCATGTAAAGTTAAAAAAAAAGTGCAAAAAGTTAAAAAATAAAAATAAAAAAAGGGGTAAAAAGTAAAAAAAAAGTGCAAAAAGTTTAAAAAAGTTTTAAAAAGTTTAAAAAACTTGCGTTTCATCTCCCCCCACGGATCATATCCGTGAGGGAGGATGAAATGACGTACCTAAGGCCCGCGGATTTATCCACGGACCTTACCCCAGCTTCTGCGCACGCGCCCGTCGCCAATATGGCAGGTGCATGCACAAAAGGTGTGGTAATTTAAAATCTCCCTGCTCCTGGCTACAAAACTTAGCCGAGAGCTTGGAGATTTCACGGGGGGGCCGCGGTGAGCGGTTCCTGATCACGTGTTCGCCGTTATCCAATGGATAATGGCGATCACGTAAAAGTAAAAAAAAAGGTGAGAGGAGATGAAACTTTTTACCGGAGGCCTCTGTATTTGCACCCAGACGCAATCTTCTTCTGTGAACGTTCCCGGATTCTGCGCATGCGACCATCGGCAAAACACCGGACACATGCGCAGGAGTCGGGGAGCCCAGGCAATTTAAAATCTCCTTGCTCCCAGCGACCAACGGTCGCCGAGAGCCTGGAGCAGTGACGGGTGGCCTCGTTGGGCAGTCCCGGTCACGTGAAAAAAAGGTAGCGATCTAACATAGGTCGGTCTCACATGACCAGATAGGAATTACGGATTCCGCATGCTTCTGATCCGCGGTAATACGCAGATCAATCGCATTGGATTACACAATTCCGCTCACATTAGTGGGTTGGAATTGCGTAATCCACTCGCAGAAAAGAGAACGCAGGGGGTTCTATTTTACCGCGGATATCCGCAACATAGAGCCCATTGTGCTCCATGGTCGTGGATATACCCGCTGCCCATACGCAACTACCTTGTATACGGGCTGTGGGTACCCACGTCATCACTAAGCGACGATGTGGAAAATACAAACAAAAAAAATATATATACTTCGCATGACCGCCTGTGTGAGTAGGCAGTTATGCGCAGTACATTACGCGGCCGTACGCAGGGTCACAGCCGGGCTCACAGCTGGGATCCGCTGCGGACCTACGCAAGCGGATTCCACCTACGGCTGCGTGAGCCCGGCGTTATTCAGACCGCTACCTGTAATACGCAATTTACAAGAAGCCCCGGGAACGTTCGCCTTCCTGCAGTTCCAGGAGCAGCTTGTTGAGCGCCTTCTGTGTGAGACCGCCGCACCTCATTAAGCTTACGGAGACTCACGGAACGCCACTTTTTACACACCATGTCCGCCACTGAGGTCACGAAATTCCCCCAAAAGGCATGAGAGAAGGGAGGATACCCGGTTTTATAGCCCCATGGGCCCATCCCAACCAGCCTCCGTAATTACCCCTGCCTTTGGAAATATTGCACAGTTCACATTATTACTTTTATCTAAGATTTGGGGAACGCCGAAAAGGGCGTGGAGGGGGGGGGGGGGATATTTTTTTAAGGTGTCAATTTTTATTCTGTACAAGTGGGCAATGGGGCCTGGAATGTATTCAGTTGTGCCCTGCAATCCAACGGGTGTTCCCTCCATTATGGGCCTTGCCATGTTTTCTGTAAGTAGAATAGGGCCACAATGGGTATGTTTCTGAACACGGGACAAACGGGGGTATCCATTTTGGGGTAAACGTCTTCATTCCTGTACAAAAAAAACTGTTTTTAAATTGACAAAATTGCCAAAAAAATGAAAATCGTAATTTTTTCCTTCTGCTTTGCTTAGATTTGTTCAAATACTGTGGGGTCAAAATACGCAATGCACCCCTAGATGAATTCGTTAAGGGGTCTAGATTTTAAAATGGGGTCATTTTTGTTTTTTTTTATCGTTTTGGACGCTCAATGGCTCTATAGGTGGGCAATGGGGCCTGGAATTTATTCCGTTGTACCCTGAAATCCAACGGGTGCTCCATCCATTATAGGCCTAGCCATGTGTCCTTTAAGTAGATTAGGGCTACAAGGGTTATGGTTCTGAACACGGGACAAACGGGGGTATCCATTTTGGGGTGAAAGTCTTCTTTCTTATGTGTGGTGTACAAAAAAAACTGTTTTTAAATTGATACAACTGCCAAAAAAATGAAAATTGTAATTTTTTTCCTACTGCTTTGCTTAGATTTATTCAAAAATTATAGTGTAAAAATACACAGTACACCCCTAGATAAATTCGTTAGGGGGTCTAGTTTTCAAAATGGGGGGTGGGGGGGGGGGGTCTCTGTCGTTTTGGCCGCTCAAGGGCTCTACAAGTAGGCAATGGGGCCTAAATCACCTTCATGTTAAATTTCTGTTCTGAAAGCCACCGACTACTCCTTTCATTTTGGGCCCCATTGTGCATCCAGACAAAAGATTAGGGCCACAATAGGTATGTTTCTGAACACGGGACAAACAGGGGTATCTATTTTGGGGTGCAAGTCTTCATTCATGTGTGTGCTGTACAAAAAAAAGCTGTTTTTAAAATGACAGAATTGACAAAAAAACGAAAATCGCAATTTTTTTCCTTTTGCTTTGCTTCAATTCTTTCAAAAACTGTGGGGTCAAAATGGGCAGTACACCCCTAGATAAATTCGTTAAGCGGTCTAGTTTTCAAAATAGGGTCATTTGTGGGGGTTCTCTTTGGTTTTGGCCGCTCAAGAGCTCTACAAATGTGCTATGGGGCCTAAAACGCCTTCCAACAAAATTTATGTTCTGAAAGACACCGACTACTCCTTTCATTTTGGGTCCCGTTGTGCATCCAGACATAAGATTAGGGCCACAATGGGTATGTTTCTGAACACGGGAGAAACAGGGGTATCCATTTTGGGGGGCAAGGCTTCATTCATGTGTGTGCTGTACAAAAAAAGCTGTTTTTAAAATGACAGAATTGACAAAAAAACGAAAATCACATTTTTTTCCCTTTTGCTTTGCTTGAATTCATTCAAAAACTGTGGGGTCATTGGGGGGGGGGGTATCTATTATTCTGACACTTATGAGCCTTTGCAAACTTGGTTTGGTGCAGGAAAACAAAGTGTTCCTCAAAATGCTGAAAAGTAATGTTAAATTAGAGTGTAAGATCTCGCCTACGACCTGAAGGTTGCAAGTTTGATCCCCACATGCGTCAGGTAGCCGGCTCAAGGTAGACTCAGCCTTCCATCCTTCCGAGGTCGGTAAAATGAGAACCCAGCTTGGTGGGGGGTAATTAAGTAATTATTACTAGAGATGAGCGAACGTATTCGTCCGAGCTTGATATTCGTGCGAGTATTAGGGTGTTCGGGATGTTCGTTATTCGTAACGAACACCATGCGGTATTCGGGTTACTTTCACTTCCTTCCCTGAGACGTTAGCGCGCTTTTCTGGCCAATTGAAAGACAGGGAAGGCATTACAACTTCCCCCTGCGACGTTCAAGCCCTATACCACCCCCCTGCTGTGAGTGGCTGGGAAGATCAGATGTCACCCGAATATAAAAGTCGGCCCCTCCCGCAGCTCGCCTCAGATGCCTTGTGAGTTAGATGAGGGACAGTGCTGCTGGTACCGGAGCTGCTGTAGGGAGAGAAATAGCAGTTAGTGTAGGCTTCAAGAACCCCAAAAGTCCTTATTAGGGCCAGTAATGCCTGTGTGTTGGCTGCTGTTAGCAGTGACTTTTTTTTTTTCTTTCTCAAAATCGCCTCTGCAGAGCGTTGCACCCGGCATTAGGGACAGAAGTGTTGGATAGGCAGGGAGAGTGTTAGGAGTGAGTGTAGCCTTCAAGAACCTCAACGGTCCTTTCTAGGGCCATATTTAACCGTGTGCAGTACTGTTCTGGCTGCTGTTAGCTGTGCTGCATTTTTTTTTTCTCAAAATCGCCTCTGCAGAGCATTGCACCCTCCATTGATACTACAGGGAAAGAATTGTGTAGGCAGGGCCACAACACAGTTATTATTCATTGAATATATGCAGTGGGTCCTTTTGGTGTAAAAAAAGGGAAAAGAAATCTATTTGTCCTGCCTCTGTCCGTCCTAAGGGCTGTGGATACGTGTGAGCTGCGTGTACAACGTTAAAAAATCAGAACCACCCAGTTACGGTTTACTGCTGGCTTCGCCATTTGCTTTCCTTAATTGGGAAAAAAATACCTGCTCTGCCAGAGTTAATAACTCTGCTACCCTCAAGTTCTGTGACACATTAGCAGGGCCACAGCACAGTTATTAAACTTCTCATGTTCATTGAATATACGCAGTGGGTCCTTTTGGTGTAAAAAAAGGGAAAAGAAATCTATTTGTCCTGCCTCTGTCCGTCCTAAGGGCTGTGGACACGTGTGAGCTGCGTGTACAACGTTAAAAAATCAGACGCACTCAGCTACGGTTTACTGCTGGCTTCGCCATTTGCTTTCCTTAATTGGGAAATAAATACCTGCTCTGCCAGAGTTAATAACTCTGCTACCCTCAAGTTCTGTGACACATTAGCAGGGCCACAGCACAGTTATTAAACTTCTCATGTTCATTGAATATACGCAGTGGGTCCTTTTGGTGTAAAAAAAGGGAAAAGAAATCTATTTGTCCTGCCTCTGTCCGTCCTACGGTCTGTGGACACGTGTGAGCTGCGTGTACAACGTTAAAAAATCAGAACCACCCAACTACGGTTTACTGCTGGCTTCGCCATTTGCTTTCCTTAATTGGGAAAAAAATACCTGCTCTGCCAGAGTTAATAACTCTGCTACCCCCAAGTTCTGTGACACATTAGCAGGGCCACAGCACAGTTATTAAACTTCTCATGTTCATTGAATATACGCAGTGGGTCCTTTTGGTGTAAAAAAAGGGAAAAGAAATCTATTTGTCCTGCCTCTGTCCGTCCTAAGGGCTGTGGACACGTGTGAGCTGCGTGTACAACGTTAAAAAATCAGACGCACCCAGCTACGGTTTACTGCTGGCTTCGCCATTTGCTTTCCTTAATTGGGAAAAAAATACCTGCTCTGCCAGAGTTAATAACTCTGCTACCCTCAAGTTCTGTGACACATTAGCAGGGCCACAGCACAGTTATTAAACTTAGATTATTCATTCACTAGAGGCAGTGGGGCGTTTCGTTTTCAAAAAAGGGAAAAAATTATATTTGGCCTGCAGTCTTGCGCCAATTTATTTCCTGCCTGTGAAATCAAATCACTGGTAATACAGCATGCTGAGGGGTAGGGGTAGGCCTAGAGGACGTGGACGCGGCCGAGGACGCGGAGGGCCAAGTCAGGGTGTGGGCACAGGCCGAACTCCTGTTCTAGGTGTATCGCAGCCGTCTGCTGCGCGATTAGTAGACAGGCACGTTTCTGGCGTCCCGACAGTCATCGCACAATTCATGGGTCCACGCAGGAGATGGTTATTAGAAAATGAGCAGTGTGAGCAGGTCCTGTCGTGGATGGCAGAAAGTGCTTCGAGCAACCTATCGTCCACCCACAGTTCTGCGCCGTCCACTGCTGCAAATCCGAATCCTCTGTCTGCTGCTCCTCCTTCCTCCCAGCCTCCTCACTCCACTACAATGACACATGCTCAGGAGCGGGAACACTCCCAGGAACTGTTCTCGGGCCCCTGCTCAGATTGGGTAGCAGTGGTTCCTCTCCCACCAGAGGAGTTTATCGTCACTGATGCCCAAACATTCGAAAGTTCCCAGGGTCCGGGGGAAGAGGCTGGGGACTTCCGCCAACTGTCTCAAGAACTTTCTGTGTGTGAGGAGGACGATGACGATGAGACACAGTTGTCTTGCAGTGAGGTAGTAGTAAGGGCAGTAAGTCCGAGGGAGCAGCGCACAGAGGATTCGGAGGAAGAGCAGCAGGACGATGAGGTGACTGACCCCACCTGGTGTGCAACGCCTACACAGGACAGGTCTTCAGAGGGGGAGGCACGGGCAGCAGCAGGGCAGGTTGCAAGAGGCAGTGCGGTGTCCAGGGGTAGAGGCAGGGCCAGACCGAATAATCCACCAACTGTTTCCCAAAGCGCCCCCTCGCGCCATGCCACCCTGCAGAGGCCGAGGTGCTCTAAGGTCTGGCAGTTTTTCACAGAGACGCCTGACGACCGACGAACAGTGGTGTGCAACCTTTGTCGCGCAAAGCTCAGCAGGGGAGCCAACACCAACAGCCTCACCACCACCAGCATGCGCAGACATATGATGGCCAAGCACCCCACAAGGTGGGACGAAGGCCGTTCACCGCCTCCGGTTTGCACCCCTGCCTCTCCCCCTGTGCCCCAACCTGCCACTGAGATCCAACCCCCCTCTCAGGACACGGGCACTACCGCCTCATGGCCTGCACCCACACCCTCACCTCCGCTGTCCTCGGCCCCATCCACCAGTGTAGTTCAGCGCACCGTCCAGCCGTCGCTTGCACAACTGTTGGAGCGCACGCGCAAGTACGCCGCCACGCACCCGCACGCTCAAACGTTAACCGTCCGCATAGCAAAATTCATCAGCCTTGAGATGCTGCCGTATAGGGTTGTGGAAACGGAGTCCTTCAAAAGTATCATGGAGGCGGCGGCCCCGCGCTACTCAGTTCCCAGTCGCCACTACTTTTCCCGATGTGCCGTCCCAGCCCTGCACGACCACGTCTCCCGCAACATTGTACGCGCCCTCACCAACGCGGTTACTGCCACGGTCCACTTAACAACGGACACGTGGACAAGCACAGGCGGGCAGGGCCACTACATCTCCCTGACGGCACATTGGGTGAATTTAGTGGAGGCTGGGACAGAGTCAGAGCCTGGGACCGCTCACGTCCTACCCACCCCCAGAATTGCGGGCCACAGCTCGGTGGTGGTATCTGCGGAGGTGTATGCTTCCTCCACTAAAGCACCCTCCTCCTCCTCCGCAACCTCTGTCTCGCAATCAAGATGTGTTAGCAGCAGCATGTCGCCAGCACTCGGTGTCGCGCGGTGTGGCAGCACAGCGGTGGGCAAGCGTCAGCAGGCCGTGCTGAAACTACTCAGCTTAGGAGATAAGAGGCACACGGCCCACGAACTGCTGCAGGGTCTGACACAGCAGACCGACCGCTGGCTTGCGCCGCTGAGCCTCCAACCGGGCATGGTCGTGTGTGACAACGGCCGTAACCTGGTGGCGGCTCTGCAGCTCGGCAGCCTCACGCACGTGCCATGCCTGGCCCACGTCTTTAATTTGGTGGTTCAGCGCTTTCTGAAAAGCTACCCACGCTTGTCAGACCTGCTCGTAAAGGCGCGCCGGCTCTGCGCACATTTCCGCAAGTCCCACACGGACGCTGCCACCCTGCGCACCCTGCAACATCGCTTTAAGCTGCCAGTGCACCGACTGCTGTGCGACGTGCCCACACGGTGGAACTCTACGCTCCACATGTTGGCCAGGCTCTATGAACAGCGTAGAGCTATAGTCGAATACCAACTCCAACATGGGCGGCGCAGTGGGAGTCAGCCTCCTCAATTCTTTTCAGAAGAGTGGGCCTGGTTGGCAGACATCTGCCATGTCCTTGGTAATTTTGAGGAGTCTACCCAGGTGGTGAGCGGCGATGCTGCAATCATTAGCGTCACCATTCCTCTGCTATGCATCTTGAGAAATTCCCTGCAAAGCATAAAGGCAGATGCTTTGCGCTCGGAAACGGGGGCGGTGGAAGACAGTATGCCGCTGGATAGTCAGGGCACCCTCCTGTCTATTTCTCAGCGCGTACAGGAGGAGGAGGAGGAGCATGAGGAGGATGAGGAGGAGGGGGAAGAGACAGCTTGGCCCGCTGCTGACGGTACACCGGCTGATTGCCTGTCATCCTTTCAGCGTGTATGGCCTGAGGAGGAGGAGGAGGAGGAGGATCCTGCAAGTGATCTTCCTAGTGAAGACAGCCATGTGTTGCATACAGGTACCCTGGCACACATGGCTGACTTCATGTTAGGATGCCTTTCTCGTGACCCTCGCGTTGCACGCATTCTGGCCACAACGGATTACTGGGTGTACACACTGCTCGACCCACGCTATAAGGAGAACCTGCCCACTCTCATTCCCGAAGAGGAAAGGGGTTCGAGAGTGTTGCTATACCACAGGACCCTGGCGGACAAGCTGATGGTAAAATTCCCAGCCGACAGCGCTAGTGGCAGAAGGCGCAGTACCGAGAGCAAGGTAGCAGGGGAGGTGCGGAGATCGAGCAGCATGTACATCCCAGGCAGTGCAACAGTCTTTAAGGGCCTGGACAGCTTTATGGCTCCCCACCAAGACTGTGTCACCGCTCCCCAGTCAAGGCTGAGTCGGCGGGAGCACTGTAAAAGGATGGTGAGGGAGTACGTAGCCGATCCACAGGGACTTGTAAATGCATCTGTTTCCACTTGTAAAGAACCCCAGTCTGACTGGGACATGCAGTGTGGGCCGAAGCCCACCTGCATTAAGCATGACATTACTACCTCAGCTGTGTTGGGCAATGCAATGGGATATTTTTATGTACCGCCGGTGGGTTCCAGGGAGCCACCCATGCTGTCGGTCCACAGGGACTTCACAATAGGGCGTTGTACCTGCCTGTGTCTATGAATTAAAAAGCCCGGTCTGACTGGGGCATGCAGACACCTTGACAGAATGAATAGTGTGTGGCACATAGGTTCCCCATTGCTATGCCCACGTGTGCAGCTCCTGATGGCAGTGGCACAGGATTCTATTTCTCATTGCTTCTGTACAGCATTGTGGGCTATCGCCCGGCCCCTTTTAGAGAGGGTCGCTGCCTAGCCGTGCCAACCCTCTGCAGTGTGTGCCTGCGGTTCCTCCTCATGGCAGACGCACTTATAAATAGACATGAGTGTGGCGTGGCATGAGGGCAGCTGAAGGCTGTGCAGGGACAACTTGGTGTGCGCTGTGGACACTGGGTCGTGCGGGGGGGGGGTTGGGCAGCATGTAACCCAGGAGAAGTGGCAGCGGAGTGTCATGCAGGCAGTGATTGTGCTTTGTTGGAGGTAGTGTGGTGCTTAGCTAAGGTATGCATTGCTAATGAGGGCTTTTCAGAAGTAAAAGTTGTTGGGAGGGGGGGGGGCCCACTCTTGCCGGTATTGTGGCTTAATAGTGGGACCTGTGAACTTGAGATGCAGCCCAACATGTAGCCCCTCGCCTGCCCTATCCGTTGCTGTGTCGTTCCCATCACTTTCTTGAATTGCCCAGATTTTCACACATAAAAACCTTAGCGAGCATCGCCGAAATACAAAAATGCTCCGGTCGCCCTTGACTTCAATGGGGTTCGTTATTCGAAACGAACCCTCGAACATCGCGGGAAGTTCGTTTCGAATAACGAACACCCGAGCATTTTGGTGTTCGCTCATCTCTAATTATTACCTGAAAGCGCTGCGTAATAAGTTGGCGCTATACAAATACCAAGATTTATTTTTTTTTTTTTATTTAAATTTGTACGTCCTCTAAATGGTTAAAAAAAACACAAAAGTTTTTCAAGTGTGCATTCAGAATAAAGTAAACAGATGGAAATATGTATCTTATCAAAAATTTGTACGGTATGTTTGGACATATTTGAGCTATTACGGTTGAAAATGTGAAATAATGACAATTTTTTCAAAAATTTTCCAATATTGGTACTTTTAATAAATATACACAAATTATATCGGTCTCTTTTTACAACCTCAATGAAGTACAACATGTGGCGAAAAAACAATGTCAGAATCACGTGGATATATAAAGCCTTTACGGAGTTATGCTACGTTGAACGACGCATGTCAGATTTCCAAAATTTGGCTCCATCACTAAGGCGCAAACAGGCTTCGTCACTAAGGGGTTAAATGCAGACCTCAAACTCTGCACAAAACTCATTTCCCAGTACATTTCCCCTTCCTCACTAAACATATTCACCCAGATCAGGTGGTTTTAGTGCTAACCGGAGGGTAAGTTTTACACATTCCACATAATTAATGCAATCTATTACGCTAAAACAAATAAAATACCACTGGTACTCGGTACGGATGCTGAGAAGGCCTTATCCGAAAAATTATGTCAGAAAGACAATTCAGCTATTTTGCCATCGAATACTGGCACATATGGGTAATATTCGTTGCCACGACTCGTCCCCATTGGCTGACGATATGGGGTCTGCACATGATGGAAATATCGAACATCTACAGTTACAAGGTACAGAGCTCCTCAGGTCACATGGCCATAGGGGGAACATAGATAGACGGCTGCTCAAAAAAGAAGCAGCATGGATCTACTGGCTGGACACATTGAGCCCTATGGGCCTTAATAATTTATAAGATAAAGGACCCATCAGGAAGAATGTCATTGTCTACTGAAGACATAGCAAGGGAATTTGGGAAATTTTACAAGTCTCTATACAACTTATTAGATAACAACACACCAGACCCCCGCAACTACTCACCCAGCCTCCCTGGCTTTCTTAGATGGCCTTAGATTACACAAAGCATCCAACTTAAGGACTTATCCAACTTAAGGTGCTCATTTACCATCCTCGAGATGGCTGAGGTTCCTCACCTCTATCCCCTATTGAAAGAGCCCAGGTCCAGATGCCTTTCCTATGCTATATTATGAAAAACTGTCCAAGAAACTCCGTCCAAATTTTAACTTAACTCTGCAACTCTCTCCTTATGGGGCAACTCTCCAGACGTCTTGATAACCCTAATCCCTAATGAAGGCAAAGATCCTGAACTTTGCAGCAACTATCGCCGTATCTCTTTGTTAAATGCAGACCTCAAACTCTGCACAAACCTCATTTTCCAGTACATTTCTCCTTACTCACTAAACATATTCACCCAGATCAGGTGGTTTTAGTGCTAACCGGAGGGTAAATTTTACACATCCAACATAATTAATGCAATCTATTATGCTAAAACAAATAAAATACCACTGGTACTTCTCGGTACGGATGCTGAGAAGGCCTTTGACACAATTAGCTAGGAATACATGCAATGTTTACTAAAGAAATGTGGCTTCTCTGACCAATTTATTAGGGCTATTTTTACCCTTTATTCAAGCCCCTCAGCCAAAATACTCATCAATGGAGCTTTGTCAGACCCTTTCCACATCAAGAAGGGTACTATCTCCTACGCTCTTTATCTTGATGATGGAAACCCTGCTTCAAGGTATTAGACAGAGTCTAGATGATCTCCTCACCCTTATGAGCAATCCCCAAAAAGCTTTCCCAGCAATTCTGGAGATATTTTAACTTTTTGGCAAAATTTCTAACTTTCATATCAACTTGGAAAAATCAGAGGCCCTGAACATCTAGAGACCAGTCTGCCTTCCTGATTGGCGCAAACTACGCGCCTCTCCTTAAAAATTTAAAGCTCAACTCCAACAGCTAAACCTCCTATTCCTTACATGGATGTGCAGGAAAAACTTACTCTCTACTTATATATTGCCTTACATTATATACATCTTACAAATGGTGCCAATGGAGGTGCCTGGCTTCTTTTGCTCCCAGATACACCAACCCTTTAGGAAATTCATCTGGAATAAACACAAGCTTCATTTAGCTTTTGCATATATGTCCCAGAAAAAGACCTCAAGGAGGCTTTGGCTTTCCAAACTTAATTCATATTACAATGTGATACACATATCCAGATTATCATCTTTTGTAGACCCTAAATTAGACATACCAACCTAGAGAAATCCTTACTATTACCAGATAATCAACTTCTTCTATGGTCCAAAGATTCCTCCTCAAATGAAACTCAAGCATTCAGCCCAAATACTAAAGGCACGAGTAAACTCTTACAATCCCTACTAAACTTCCCTGCCAAATCATGGTTACTCAGGGAATGGGAAAGAGACCTGGGTGCCACATTCAGCAATGCTAAAAATAAGAAAATACTAAATAATTCACATGCATTCTCTAGATGCGTTCGCTTTCCGGAGAACTCTTACAAAATACTCACTAGGTGCTATAAAATGCCTGCCACATTATTTAGAGTTAATCTTGCCAAGTCTGATGTCTGCTGGAGGTATGAAGAACAGAAGGGAACAATCCTACAAATATGCTGGCAATATCCAAGCTTTAAAACCTACTGACAAACAATTACCGAGCATATTAATAAAATATGTGGGACATCCCACTCTTTTTCCCAAGGAAGCTCTGCTTTGGAAACCCTCTACTCACTTTAGACCCGAAAAAAAAAACTTATTGCCAACTACTAGAGATGAGCGAGCACCAAAATGCTCGGGTGCTCGTTACTCGGGATGAAATTTTCGCGATGCTCGAGGGTTCGTTTCGAGTAACGAACCCCATTGAAGTCAATGGGCGACCCGAGCATTTTTGTATATCGCCGATGCTCGCTAAGGTTTCCATTTGTGAAAATCGGGGCAATTCAAGAAAGTGATGGGAACGACACAGCAACGGATAGGGCAGGCGAGGGGCTACATGTTGGGCTGCATCTCGAGTTCCCAGGTCCCACTATTAAAGGGTTTGTCTCGTGAAATCAAGTGGGGTTATACACTTCTGTATGGCCATATTAATGCACTTTGTAATATACATCGTGCATTAAATATGAGCCATACAGAAGTTATTCACTTACCTGCTCCGTTGCTAGCGTCCCCGTCGCCATGGTTCTGTCTAATTTCGGTGTCTTCTTGCTTTTTTAGACGCGCTTGCGCAGATGGGTCTTTTCCCTTCGGCTCGGCTCGACAGCATCAGCGTTGTGGCTCCGCCCCCTTGTACGCGTCATCGCGTAGCTCCGCCCCATGACGTGTGCCGGTTCCAGCCTCCCGATTGGCTGGAATCGGCACGTGACGGGGGTGGAGCTACGCGATGACGCGTACAAGGGGGTGGAGCCAAAACGCCGATGCTGTCGAGCCGAGCCGAAGGGAGAAGACCCATCTGCGCAAGCGCGTCTAAAAAAGCAAGCCCCCAGCGAAATTAGACGGAGCCATGGAGACGAGGACGCTAGCAACGGAGCAGGTAAGTGAATAACTTGTGTATGGTTCATATTTAATGCACGATGTATATTACAAAGTGCATTAATATGGCCATACAGAAATGTATAACCCCACTTGATTTCGCGAGACAACCCCTTTAAGCCACAATAGCGGCAAGAGTGGGCCCCCCCCAACAACTTTTACTTCTGAAAAGCCCTCGTTAGCAATGCATACCTTAACTAAGCAGCATACTACCTCCAACAAAGCACAATCACTGCCTTCATGACACTCCGCTGCCACTTCTCCTGGGTTACATGCTGCCCAACCCCCCCCCCCTCTGCACGACCCAGTGTCTACAGCGCACACCAAATTGTCCCTGCGCAGCTTTCAGCTGCACTCATGCCACGCCACACTCATGTCTATTTATAAGTGCGTCTACCATGAGGAGGAACCGCAGGCACACACTGCAGAGGGTTGGCACGGCTAGGCAGCGACCCTCTTTAAAAGGGGTGGGGTGATAGCCCACAATGCTGTACAGAAGCAATGAGAAATAGAATCCTGTGCCACTGCCATCAGGAGCTGCACACGGGGGCATAGCAATGGGGAACCTATGTGCCACACACTATTCATTCTGTCAAGGTGTCTGCATGCCCCAGTCAGACTGCGTTTTTTTATAAATAGTCACAGGCAGGTACAACTCCGCAATGGGAATTCCGTGTGCACCCACAGCATGGGTGGCTCCCTGGAACCCACCGGCTGTACAATAATGTATCCCATTGCAGTGCCCATCACAGCTGAGGTAATGTCATGCTTAATGCAAGTGGGCTTCGGCCCACACCGCATGCCCCAGTCAGAATGGGTTTCTTTAGAAGTGGACACATGCAGTTACAACTCCGTGTGGACCGACGGCATGGGTGGGTGCCAGGAAGCCACCGGCGGTACATAAATACATCCCATTGCATTGCCCATCACAGCTGAGGTAATGTCATGTTTAATGCAAGTGAGCTTCAGCCCACACTGCATGCCCGAGTCAGACTGGGGCTCTTTAGAAGTGGACACATGTAGTTACAACTCCGTGTGCACCCACGGCATGGGTGGCTCCCTGGAACCCACCGGCGGTACATAAATATATCCCATTGCAGTGCCCAACACAGCTGATGTAACGTCAGCTGTAATGCAGGTGGGCTAAAAAATAATTGGATTACACTGTAGGCGAGGGCCCCAAAAAATTGGTGTACCAACAGTACTAATGTACCTCAGAAAAATTGCCCATGCCCAACCAAGAGGGCAGGTGAAACCCATTAATCGCTTTGGTTAATGTGGCTTAATTGGTAACTAGGCCTGGAGGCAGCCCAGTTAAAATAAAAATTGGTTCAGGTGAAAGTTTCAACGCTTTAATGAGCATTGAAACGTATAAAAATTGTTTACAAAAATTATATGACTGAGCCTAAGAAAAATTGCCCGTTCGGCGTGATTACGTCAGGTTTCAGGAGGAGGAACAGGAGGAGGAGGAGGAATATTATACACAGATTGATGAAGCTAAAAGGTCCACGTTTTTGATGGTGATAGAGAACGATGCTTCCATCCGTGGGTGCAGCCTACATATAGTTTAGGTATCGCTGCTGTCCGCTGGTGGAGAAGAGAAGTCTGGGGAAATCCAGGCTTTGTTCATCTTGATGAGTGTAAGCCTGTCGGCACTGTCGGTTGACAGGCGGGTACGCTTATCTGTGATGATTCCCCCAGCCGCACTAAACACCCTCTCTGACAAGACGCTAGCCGCAGGACAAGCAAGCACCTCCAGGTCATACAGCGTGAGTTCAGGCCACGTGTCCAGCTTCGACACCCAGTAGTTGTAGGGGGCAGAGGCGTCACGGAGGACGGTCGTGCGATCGGCTACGTACTCCCTTACCATCCTTTTACAGTGCTCCCGCCGACTCAGCCTTGACTGGGGAGCGATGACACAGTCTTGTTGGGGAGCCAGAAAGCTGTCAAAGGCCTTAGAGAGTCTTCCCCTGTCTGTGCTGTACATGCTGCCTGATCTTTGCGCCGCCCCTGCTACCTGGCCCTCGGAACTGCGCCTTCGGCCACTAGCACTGTCGGACGGGAATTTTACCATCAGTTTGTCCGCCAGGGTCCTGTGGTATAGCATCACTCTCGAACCCCTTTCCTCTTCCGGTATGAGAGTGGAAAGGTTTTCCTTATACCGTGGGTCGAGCAGTGTGTACACCCAGTAATCCGTAGTGGCCAGAATGCGTGTAACGTGAGTGGCACGAAAAAGGCATCCTAACATGAAGTCAGCCATGTGTGCCAGGGTACCTGTACGCAACACATGGCTGTCTTCACTAGGAAGATCACTCTCAGGATCCTCATCCTCCTCCTCCTCCTCCTCCTCCTCCTCAGGCCATACACGCTGAAAGGATGACAGGCAATCAGCATGGGTACCCTCAGCAGTGGGCCAAGCTGTCTCTTCCCCCTCCTCCTCATCCTCCTCATGCTCCTCCTCCTCCTCAACGCGCTGAGATATAGACAGGAGGGTGCTCTGACTATCCAGCGACATACTGTCTTCCCCCGGCTCTGTTTTCGAGCGCAGAGTGACTGCCTTTATGCTTTGCAGGGAACTTCTCAAGAGGCATAGCAGAGGAATGGTGACGCTAATGATTACAGCATCGCCGCTCACCATCTGGATAGACTCCTCAAAGTTTCCAAGAACCTGGCAGATGTCTGCCAACCAGGCCCACTCTTCTGTAAAGAATTGAGGAGGCTGACTCCCACTGCGCCGCACAAGTTGGAGTTGGTATTCCACTATAGCTTTACGCTGCTCATAGAGCCTGGCCAACATGTGGAGCGTAGAGTTCCACCGTGTGGGCACGTCGCACAGCAGTCGGTGCACTGGCAGATGAAACCGATGTTGCAGGGTGCGCAGGGTGGCAGCGTCCGTGTGTGACTTGCGGAAATGTGCGCAGTGGCGGCGCACCTTTCCGAGCAGGTCTGACAAGCGTGGGTAGCTTTTCAGAAAGCGCTGAACCACCAAATTAAAGACGTGGGCCAGGCATGGCACGTGCGTGAGGCTGCCGAGCTGCAGAGCCGCCACCAGGTTACGGCCGTTGTCACACATGACTATGCCCGGTTGGAGGCTCAGCGGCGAAAGCCAGCGGTCGGTCTGCTATGTCCGGCCCTGCAGTAGTTCGTGGGCCATGTGCCTCTTATCTCCTAAGCTGAGTAGTTTCAGCACGGCCTGCTGACGCTTGCCCACCGCTGTGCTGTCACGCCGCGCGACACCGACTGCTGGCGACGTGCTGCTGCTGACACATCTTGATTGCGAGACAGAGGTTGCGTAGGAGGAGAAGGAGGAGGAGGAGGGTAGTTTAGTGGAGGAAGCATACACCGCCGCAGATACCACCACCGAGCTGGGGCCCGCAATTCTGGGGGTGGGTAGGACGTGAGCGGTCCCAGGCTCTGACTCTGTCCCAGCCTCCACTAAATCCGCCCAATGTGCCGTCAGGGAGATATAGTGGCCCTGCCCGCCTGTGCTTGTCCACGTGTCCTTTGTTAAGTGAACCTTGCCAGTAACCGCGTTGGTGAGGGCACGTACAATGTTGCGTCGTGCAGGGCTGGGACGGCACATCGGGAAAAGTAGTGGCGACTGGGAACTGAGTAGCGCGGGGCCGCCGCCGCCATCATACTTTTGAAAGACTCCGTTTCCACAACCCTATACGGCAGCATCTCCAGGCTGATAAATTTGGCTATGTGCACGTTTAACGCTTGAGCGTGCGGGTGCGTGGCGGCGTACTTGCGCTTGCGCTCCAACACTTGTGCTAGCGACGGCTGGACGGTGCGCTGACAGACATTGGTGGATGGGGCCGAGGACAGCGGAGGTGAGGGTGTGGATGCAGGCCAGGAGACGGTAGTGCCTGTGCCCTGAGAGGAGGGTTGGATCTTAGTGGCAGGTTGGGGCACAGGGGGAGAGGCAGTGGTGCAAACCGGAGGCGGTGAACGGCCTTCGTCCCACCTTGTGGGGTGCTTGGCCATCATATGTCTGCGCATGCTGGTGGTGGTGAGGCTGTTGGTGGTGGCTCCCCGGCTGATCTTGGCGCGACAAAGGTTGCACACCACTGTTCGTCGGTCGTCTGCACTCTCAGTGAAAAACTGCCAGACCTTTGAGCACCTCGTCCTCTGCAGGGTGGCATGGCGCGAGGTTGTGCTTTGGGAAACAGTTGGTGGATTATTCGGTCTGGCCCTGCCTCTACCCCTGGCCACCGCACTGCCTCTTGCAACCTGCCCTGCTGTTGCCCTTGCCTCCCCCTATGAAGACCTGTCCTCAGTAGGCGTAGCAAACCAGGTGGGGTCAGTCACCTCATCGTCCTGCTGCTCTTCCTCAGAATCCTCTGTGCGCTCCTCCCTCGGACTTACTCCAATTACTACCTCACTGATAGACAACTGTGTCTCATCGTCATCGTCCTCCTCACCCACTGAAAGCTCTTGAGACAGTTGCCGGAAGTCCCCAGCCTCATCCCCCGGACCCCGGGAACTTTCCAAAGGTTGGGCATCGGTCACGACAAACTCCTCCGGTGGGAGAGGAACCATTGCTGGCCATTCTGGGCAGGGGCCTGGGAACAGTTCCTGGTAGTCTGCCCGCTCCTCAGAATGTGTCATTGTAATGGAGTGAGGAGGCTGGGAGGAAGGAGGAGCAGCAGCCAGAGGATTCTGAGTTGCAGCAGTGGACGGCGCAGAACTCTGGGTGGACGATAGATTGCTGGATGCACTTTCTGCCATCCACGACAGGACCTGCTCACTTCTCATTTTCTAATAAAGGTCTACCGCGTGGACCCATTAATTGTGAGATGAATCTGGGGACGCCAGAAACGTGCCTCTCTCCTAATCCCGCAGCAGTCAGCTGCGATACACCTGGAACAGGAGCTCGGCCTGTGCCCACACCCTAACTTGGGCCTCCGCGTCCTCTCCCACGTCTATGTCCTCTAGGCCTACCCCTACCCCTCAGCATGGTGTATTACCAGTAGTGCAGAAACAGAACGCTGTTAAATGTGCCACTTATTTGCCTGTGGTTGGAGGCTGACTTCACTTATGGAACGCCAGGAAATAATTTGGCGTAAGCCTGCTGTAACACTTAGCTGGCTGCGTATGATTTTGTAGAACTACTACACCCAGCACAGACAGACCCAGAACACTGAGCACAGTCACAGGCAGGCCAAATAGATTTTTTGCCCCAAATTTTTTAGCAAAGGCCCACTGCCTATATTCAATCAATATGTCTTCTGTCCCTGCCTACGCACTTCTGTCCCTGGAGTATGTCACAGAACTGCAGAGTGTTGCACTGTGGACTGCAATACAGCAGTGATTTCACAGCCCAGACAGAGCCAGGAAATAATTTGGCGCAAGCCTGCTGTAACACTTAGCTGGCTGCGTATGATTTTGGAGAACTACTACACCCAGCACAGACAGACCCAGAACACTGAGCACAGTCACAGGCAGGCCAAATAGATTTTTTGCCCCAAATTTTTTAGCAAAGGCCCATTGCCTATATTCAATCAATATGTCTTCTGTCCCTGCCTACGCACTTCTGTCCCTGGAGTATGTCACAGAACTGCAGAGTGTTGCACTGTGGACTGCAATACAGCAGTGATTTCACAGCCCAGACAGAGCCAGGAAATAATTTGGCGCAAGCCTGCTGTAACACTTAGCTGGCTGCGTATGATTTTGTAGAACTACTACACCCAGCACACACAGACCCAGAACACTGAGCACAGTCACAGGCAGGCTAAATAGATTTTTTGCCCCAAATTTTTTAGCAAAGGCCCACTGCCTATATTCAATCAATATGTCTTCTGTCCCTGCCTACGCACTTCTGTCCCTGGAGTATTACTGCAGGGCACAATGCTCTGCACGGCCGATATACCAAAAAAAAAAAATGTGCAACACTGCACAAAGCAGCCTCCACAGTACTGCACACGGTTAGATGTGGCCCTAAGAAGGACCGTTGGGGTTCTTGAAGCCTAAAATACTCCTAACACTCTCCCTATAGCAGCTCCACCAAGATACCACTTTCCCTCCTCTATGTCAGAATGCATCTGTGGCGAGCCGCGGGAGAGGCCGATTTTTATACTCGGGTGACACCTGATCTCGCCAGCCACTCACAGCAGGGGGGTGGTATAGGGCTTGAACGTCGCAGGGGGAAGTTGTAATGCCTTCCCTGTCTTTCAATTGGCCAGAAAAGCGCGCTAACGTCTCAGAGATGAAAGTGAAAGTAACCCAAACACCGCGTGGTACTCGTTACGAGTAACGAGCATCTCGAACACGCTAATACTCGAACGAGTATCAAGCTCGGACGAGTACGTTCGCTCATCTCTAATCCTTATGTGAAAAAAATATGCTTATGCAGATACTATTACATCGTCTAGCACAAGTATTCTTGACATGAGTAATAATGGATATATTTGATATAAAGATGCTACATGGTTACAAAAGAAAATTAATAGAAAGAGAGCACCGTTCAGTGACCGGAGTTTATAAGGGATACATTTCATACAGAAGTGTTAAATTGTCTTGAGAAGAAATTAATAGAGATAGAGTGCCATCTATTGGCTAAAAAGGATATTGCAGCCTGGTGATAGACAATTTGTGAATTAAATTATGGATATTATAAATAGAGATGAGCGAGCACCAAAATGCTCGGGTGCTCGTTACTCGGGATGAAATTATCGCGATGCTCGAGTGTTCGTTTCGAGTAACGAACCCCATTGAAGTCAATGGGCGACCCGAGCATTTTTGTATTTTGCCGATGCTCGCTAAGGTTTTCATGTGTGAAAATCTGGGCAATTCAAGAAAGTGATGGGAACGACACAGCAACGGATAGGGCAGGCGAGGGGCTACATGCTGGGCTGCATCTCAAGTTCACAGGTCCCACTATTAAGCCACAATACCGGCAAGAGTGCCCCCCCCCCTCCCAACAACTTTTACTTCTGAAAAGCCCTCATTAGCATGGCATACCTTAGCTAAGCACCACACTAGCTACAACAAAGCACAATCACTGCCTGAATGACACTCCGCTTCCACTTCTCCTGGGTTACATGCTGCCCAACCCCCTCCCCCCCCCCACAGCGCACACCAAAGTGTCCCTGCGCAGCCTTCAGCTGCCCTCATGCCACACCACCCTCATGTCTATTTATAAGTGCGTCTGCCATGACGAGGAACCACAGGCACACACTGCAGAGGGTTGGCACGGCTAGGCAGCGACCCTCTTTAAAAGGGGCCGGGCGATAGCCCACAATGCTGTACAGAAGCAATGAGAAATATAATCCTGTGCCACCGCCATCAGGAGCTGCACACGTGGGCATAGCAATGGGGAACCTATGTGCCACACACTATTCATTCTGTCAAGGTGTCTGCATGCCCCAGTCAGACTGGGCTTTTTAATTCATAGACACAGGCAGGTACAACCCCCTATTGTGAAGTCCCTGTGGACCGACAGCATGGGTGGCTCCCTGGAACCCACCGGCGGTACATAAAAATATCCCATTGCATTGCCCAACACAGCTGAGGTAGTAATGCCGTGCTTAATGCAGGTGGGCTTTGGCCCACACTGCATGCCCCAGTCAGACTGGGGTTCTTTACAAGTGGACACATGTAGGTTAAACTCCGTGTGCACCTACAGCATGGGTGGCTCCCTGGAACCCACCGGCGGTACATAAAAATATCCCATTGCATTGCCCAACACAGCTGAGGTAGTAATGTCGTGCTTAATGCAGGTGGGCTTCGGCCCACACTGCATGCCCCAGTCTGACTGGGGTTCTTTAGATGTGCTTTCAGATGCATTTATAATTCTCTGTGGACCCACAGCATGGGTGGGTGCCAGGAAGCCACCGGCGGTACATAAAAATATCCCATTGCATTGCCCAACACAGCAGAGGTAGTAATGTCGTGCTTAATGCAGGTGGGCTTCGGCCCACACTGCATGCCCCAGTCAGACTGGGGTTCTTTAGAAGTGGAAACAGATGCATTTACAAGTCCCTATGGACCCACAGCATGGGTGGGTGCCGGGAAGCCACCGGCGGTACATAAAAATATCCCATTGCATTGCCCAACACAGCTGAGGTAGTAATGTCGTGCTTAATGCAGGTGGGCTTCGGCCCACACTGCATGCCCCAGTCAGACTGGGGTTCTTTACAAGTGGACACATGTAGGTTAAACTCCGTGTGCACCTACAGCATGGGTGGCTCCCTGGAACCCACCGGCGGTACATAAAAATATCCCATTGCATTGCCCAACACAGCTGAGGTAGTAATGTCGTGCTTAATGCAGGTGGGCTTCGGCCCACACTGCATGCCCCTGTCAGACTGGTAATATGTACCTTAACAGTAACCGCGTTGGTGGTAATGTGTTGGTGACTGCGGACCTAGTAGCGCGTTTTTATTTTGTTGGTTTTCGGAATGTGGCCAGGATTAAGTGGGCTGTGGCGGGGGATGTTTTTTTTTTTTTTTTATTTATTAGATTTTTATTGAGGAATAAAGAAATCACATGGACATCAATCAAAGCATTTGTAAGACAGAATATCAAAACATGGCAATGTGCAAACATTAGTACATCACTCTGTCTAAAGATCTAGCATTTCCTCTTTATAATAAAGAAAACAAATACCGTAAAGAATTAGGGAACGAGTCTCCTGAGAATCTGCGAAACCTTGGTCTCGTCGACTCATAGTACAAATATACGTAGAGAAATATTGTGCTTTGCCAAGGGAGACATAACACAGTAAAAACAAAGCAACCAAGAAACAAAGAAAGGCATCATGAGATAAACATTTATAACTAGTTTGATGGGTTCTCTCCACACGCTCCACATCTCCTCATACTTCAGAGTGCCATTTTCTCTGAACGCCAACCATCTTTCAAATACCTTCTGTTCCGCCATTCTATCCAAAAACTCCTGGTATAGCGGGGGATCTACTTTCAGCCAGTGTTTCGCAATTAAGGCTTTTGCCGTCATCAAGGCATGTCCCACCAGTTTTTTGAACGGTGGGGCTAGTTCCTCCAAGCCCACCAGCAGCAGAATCTGCTCTGCCCCCCTGCAGACCCGAATATGTAAGGTCTTGTCTAGTAAATTTAATATTTCGCGCCAGTAGGCCTTCAGTTTAGGGCACGACCAGAAAATGTGGGAAAGGGTACCTCTGCCTCCACACTCTCTCCAGCAAGCTCCATCCCCTTTTCGGAATCTGTTGTTAATTAATGCCGGTGAGTAGTACCAACGCATATTGACCTTAATTTGTACTTCCAAAATCCCCATCCCTTTAGTAGCTTTTCCCGCTAATTTAAATGCGTTATGCCAGTTATCTATTGGAATGATCTTCTTCAGTTCTTTTTCCCAATTAAGCATATGAACTCTTTTGGAAAAAGTATTGTTGCATGTTAGTATATCATAAAAGAGTCTGGTCTCAGACCTCTCCAACACCGCGTTGGAAGAGATTCGTTTTATGACTTCGTGAGGGATTTTAATCATATGGACTTGTGATTTATGTAAAAAATGGGCAAGTCTTGTATAACTATATAGGTCTTGTGGGCGCAGGTCATACTGAGATGTGAGCCTCTCGAAGGGCCACAATGCATTCCCCACCATTAGGTCTGATACGTTTAACACATCTCTGGCTTTCCAGTGCCCCAAGTCCAAATCTGGGAGGAACAGACCCAGTGTCTCTAAAGAGATCTGTGGAGTCTCCAACTTATCGTATGTGGCTAGCTTTTCAGTCAATTCCCTCCAAACTCTCAGGGAGGCAGAGGTAGTAGGGGAAAGATTTCTTGTATGAATTTTCAGATTATTTATTGGGTCCGAGCGGTACGACATGGCTTCCAAGGACGCCGCCATAAGCAGTGGTCTGCAAGAACTAAGCCTTGCAAAGTTGCTTTCTATACCTGCCCATCCCATTTTGTCTATTTGTAAAAGCCAGCCTCTGGACTGATTCAGGAGCGAGGCGTTAAAGTATTCTCCACGTTTGGAATGTCCGCTCCACCCCTGGACCGATGCATGGCCAATATAGGTAAAGCCAGGGGGGCCTTCTTTCCTTCCCATATAAAGTGTGATATTTGTCTTTGGAGTTTAGATAACGTACTTGGAGAGACATCAATCGGCAAGACTCGAAAGACATATAGTATCTTGGGTAAGAGTAACATTTTAAATATCATGACTCTTCCATACCATGACAGACCAAGTTTTGCCAGTCTGTCCAGTTCCTTCTGTATGGAGGACAGTAATGGGGGAAAGTTAGTTTTCTCCAGGTCGTTTGTGTCAGGAGACAGGCTTATTCCCAAGTATGGGAGGTCTTTGTCCCGCCACTCAAAGGGGAATTCCTTTTTTATAGAATCTTTCAAATCCTTAGAGACGTTTATCCCCATAATCATGGACTTATCTATATTGAGTCTATATTGCGAGACTTGACTAAATTCGTGCAAGATGTGATGGATTGCTCTTAGAGAGCTTAGGGGGTTCGTCAAGGTCAGAATCACATCGTCCACGAACAACCCGACCCTGTGTTGGCGGAGGTTTAGAGGGATCCCTCTTATTTCTAATGATGCTCTAATAGCTTCGGCCAAAGGTTCAATCGAAATGACATATAGTATAGGAGACAACGGGCAACCCTGCCTCGTGCCGTTAGTTATTTTAAACGGCTCGGACAGAGTCCCGTCTACTAGAGTCCTGGCTGAGGGCGTGGAATACAAGGCTCGAATAGCTCTCTGTACTCCCTCACCCATGCCAAACCTTTCCAGGGCCATGAATGCGTAGTCCCAGTGGACGCGGTCGAAAGCCTTTTCGGCGTCTAAAGCGACCATGATCGCTGGGAGACGTGAGGATTTCAGAGAATGGAGGAGGTTTATTATTTTACGCGTAGCATCTGAAGCCTGTCTACCCTTCACAAACCCAACCTGATCGGGATGGATAACCTCTGGGAGGATCTCCAACAATCTCCTCGCCAAAGTTTTAGAGTATATCTTTACGTCCACATTTAACAGTGAAATTGGCCTAAAGTTAGACGGATCATCGGGGGTTTTTCCATGTTTAGGTAATACTACAATAGTAGCTAAGAGGGATTCTGCTGGAAATGTACCCCTCTGCATAGCAAGGTTAAAATGGCGTACTAGGTGTGGGGACAGCAGGCCCTGGAATAGTTTATAATATTCGGCTGAAAAGCCGTCGGGGCCGGGTGCTTTCTGATTTTTCATTATTGAAATAGTGTCCAAGACTTCTGACAGAGACATTTCTTTATCTAATTCAGCTCTCTGGGAGTTAGAAATTTTAGGTAGGTTTAACCTGTTAAGGAACTTCTCTATCATCTCCTTTTGTGGTTGAATTATGGATACATCCCCTTTCAGGTTATATAAATCGCTGAAGTAAGAGCTAAATCTATCAGCGATTTGCTTCGGGTGGGAAATCTTGAAGTCTCTCCTTTTTGAGTTCCATACAAAGGGGATTTTAGATTTGACTACCTTTTTTTTGTCAGGTTGGCCATCAATTTTGTTGGTTTATTTATTGACGAGTATAAATTAGCTTTATTTATGGAGACTTCTTTTTCGAAGTCACCTTGCAAAGTTTTGCGGAGTTCCAATCGTGTATGGAGTAATTTGTTGTGGGTAGAAGTGGAGGGGAAAGTCTGTAATTCTTTTTCGAGGGATTGAATGCTTGTCACCAAGGACTCAGTCTTATCGCGTTTCATTCTTTTATACCTGGCGCCTAACTGTATAAACACCCCTCTTATGAACGCTTTATGGGCGTTCCAAAGAGTGCTGGAATCTACGTCAGGGGTGTCATTCATATCAAAAAACTCCTCTAGGTTTTTTATAATTTCTTTTTTATATTCGGGGACTTTCATGAGAAAAAGATTATTTTTCCACATTTTTGCACCCCTATGAGGGTTGCCTATGTGAATTGACGTAATTGTAGGGGCGTGATCCGACCATGTGGCTGTTCCGATGGCCGCCTCCGACACAGAGGTAATCAATTGTTTATCCACCAGGCACAGATCAATGCGCGAGAACGTCCTATGGCGAGAGGAGTAGAAAGTGAACTCTCTTGCCGATGCGTTTAAGCAGCGGAAAGTGTCAAACAGGGCCTTCTCACGCATCCAGCAACCCAACGGGGGGTCCCTTCTTTTGTGACAATGGGTGGAATCTATTCTGCTCTCAGGCACCGAATTAAAGTCCCCGCACAGAACAAGTGGGCCCTTTGCAATTTTGCGTACTTTTTTCATCAGTTTATTTAAAAAGTGAACTTGTTTCGTGTTAGGGGCATATATATTTATTAATGTAATTTGCGAGCCCCTCAAAGTACCCACTAGTATTATATAACGGCCCTTAGGATCACACATTTGGGTGTCGACTGTGAATGTTGTGGAATCTCTAACCGCAATCATCACCCCCGCGTGTTTCCTATGTGCACATGCAAATAACGTTTGGGGAAATTTCTTATGCGACATACGGGAACAGTCTGTTGCAAGTAAATGTGTTTCTTGGATACATACAAGGTCAGCGTTGTGATGGAGCGCCTCTTTCCACACAGCCTTCCTTTTGATCGGGGAATTCAATCCATTGGCATTCAGAGATAGCACCTTCAACGCCATTTTCCTGTCAATAGCTGTGCGGAGCTAGGAGCTAGAGAACCAACATAATAAGAGATGCCTGAAAAGAAACTGTAAACAAAACTAGAGATACGATTTCTAGATAAGCAAAGGGAGATAAAACCATAGAAAACAATTAGAGAACATATTAGCATGTTATCAGCGGTCAGAAGAGCGCAGTAGAGCATACTTAAAAGAATTAAGCAAGCAAACACTTGCAGACTTATTTCGGGGTGCAACAGTTCGCGGGAGAGTGGGAAACATCACTCAAATCTGCGCAAACTTTTTACGGTCGGGCTCCATAAAAGGGTGAACCAGCTTGGCAGGATACCAGAGAATACTGTTCCTTTGTATATCTCTTGAAAGGGGGAAATTAATTAATACGGGCTTCTTTTCTTTGCTTTCTCCCAACCGGACCTTCAAAGTTGGGGGATGGAGGGTCCTTAACATTTATGCCCCACGTTTTCAGAGCTGCTCTGGCTGAGGTGGGATCCAGAAAAATGTGAGAGGAATTGTCTCTTGACACGATGATCTTAGTGGGAAAACCCCATCTATACAGAATTTTCGCCTCTCTCAAGGCCAAAGTCACTCCTGCAAAACTACGCCTCGCTTCCATCGTGGCTTCAGACAAGTCAATAAACAGGCGGATATCTGTGTACGGGCTTGGCAATACCCCCAATTTCCTTGCGGAGATCATGAGGGCCTCTTTTGTGCTGAAGTAATGGAAACGGACAATAGTGTCCCTTGGGCTATTTTCCCTCAAAAATTTAGGCAATGGAAGCCTGTGCGCCCTATCGATCCTAAGTTCCTGTTCAGGAATGTTTGGTAAGATTTTCTGGACCATGCGGACAACATAATCCATCAAGTCAGAGTTCGCGATATTTTCAGGAACACCTCTTATCTTAACATTATTACGCCGGTTTCTGTCCTCAAAGTCATTTATTTTATTCTGTAATTTAGTAACCAGGCCTTCAAGGTCGTAATGGGCGTCAATGAGGGCATTATGCGATTTGACCATCTCCTCCATTTTATGTTCCGTGTTGTTAATTCTGTTATTGACTTCCAGCACCGAGGAGTCCACATGCTGGGTTAGACTTTTCAAGTCGGTCTGGATCGTGTGCCTTAAGGCCAGGATAGCCTCCTTAATATATAATTCTGAGGCGGGTCTTTCTGTGGCTGCTAGATTATTTATTTTGCCATCTAATGCAGGCACGGAGGAAGCATTTTCCAAGCTTTCCTCATCCCCCCCTTCTGTCATTTTCTGACGCTGTTTGGCGGGGCTGCTGGAGGCAGAGGACGTCTGACTTCCCTGTAATGGCGTCGCCACCATTTTGTTTTTCATGCTGCGACCGGTGGGGAGGTCTGACTTCTGCTTAAAGTCTCCTTTAATCTGTTTTTCCCTATGCCCCAGTCCTCCCTGCTGTTCCCTGGCGTTGGGGTTTGTCAGGTCGCCTGGGGGCTGCAATTCCCGGGACTCAGGGGATCCTCTTACCGGAGTGTCAGCCGCCGCTGCATCTTCTTCCTCCGCCGCCATCACAGGGAGAGGAGCGCGCGGCACAAAGAACTCCTCCAGGCGCGTCGCTGGGCTTTAGAAGTCCTCCGTCTAGTCGCTGCCATGTTCCCTGGCACTTCTCCTTGCCAATGACGGTGATAGCGAGCCCTCCGGTATGCTTTAACCGACGCTGAGCGATGGTACCGAGCGGAGTCTAGCTAGACACGGCCGTCTCGGGTTCTCTCCAAGCCACGCCCCGCGGGGGATGTTTTTGAGGCACTACGTGTCCTCTCCACGTGTCCGTGGTTATATGCACCTTAACAGTAACAGCGTTGGTGGGAAATGGCCTCGCCGCCATCATGTCTTTGGGAAGCCTCTGTTTCCACACCCCAGAGACATACCATTAGCAGCGGTATAGGCAGAGCCCATAATTAGTAACATTTCAGCCGTAGCATTAGGACAGGCCCCACTAACATATCACTAGCAGCATTATAGGGGGAGCACTGTATGCGTTCCATTTCAGTAATAGTAGCACTCAAGACAGGCCCCAGTAACAATTCCGAAGCAGCTGTATAGTGGGAGCGCAGTCTTCGTTCCATTTTAGTAGCTGCAGTATAGACAAGGCACAAGTTACATTTATGTAGCTAAAGAGTAGGCCAACCCCACACACCTTTCTGTACCATGAGTGCAGGCGAAGAACATAGAAATTGCTATGATTACACTGTAGGCGAGGGGCCACAAAAATTGCTGTATCAACAGTACTAATGTACATCCAAAAAATTGGCCATGGCCAACCAAGAGGGCAGGTGAAACCTATTAATCGCTTTGGTTAATGTGGCTTAAGTGGTAACTAGGCCTGGAGGCAGCCCAGTTTAACGAAAAATTTGTTCAAGTTAAAGTTTCAACGCTTTTAAGAGCATTGAAACGTATAAAAATTGTTTAGAAAAATTATATGAGTGAGGCTTGTGGCCCTAAGAAAAATTGTCCGTTCTGCGTGATTACGTCAGGTTTCAGGAGGAGGAGCAGGAGGAGGAGGAGGAATATTATACACAGATTGATGAAGCAGAAATGTCCCCGTTTTGGATGGTGAGAGAGAACGATGCTTCCATCCGCGGGTGCAGCCTACGTATTGCTTAGGTATCGCTGCTGTCTGCTGGTGCAGAAGAGAAGTCTGGGGAAATCCAGGCTTTGTTCATCTTGATGAGTGTAAGCCTGTCGGCACTGTCGGTTGACAGGTGGGTACGCTTATCCGTGATGATTCCCCCAGCCACACTAAACACACTCTCTGACAAGACGCTAGCCGCAGGACAAGCAAGCACCTCCAGGGCATACAGCGCGAGTTCAGGCCACGTGTCCAGCTTCCACACCCAGTAGTTGTTGGTGGAAGAGGCGTCATGCAGGACTGTTGTGCGAACGTCCTTGACTGGGGACCGGTGAAACAGTCTTGCTGGGGAGCCATAAAGCTGGCAAAGGCCTTGGAGAATGTTCCCCTGCCTGCGCTGTACATGCTGCATGATCTCTGCGCCTCCCCTGCTACCTGGCCCTCGGAACTGCGCCTTCTGCCACTAGCGCTGTCGGATGGGAAGTTTACCATCAGTTTGTCCACCAGCGCCCTGTGGTATAGCACCATTCTCGAACCCCTTTCCTCTTCGGGAATGAGAGTGCAAAGGCTCTCCTTATACCGTGGGTCGAGCAGTGTGTACACCCAGCAATCCGTAGTGGCCAGAATGCGTGTAACGCGAGGGTCACGAGAAAGGCATCCTAACATGAAGTCAGCCATGTGTGCCAGGGTACCTGTACGCAACACATGGCTGTCTTCACTAGGAAGATCACTTTCAGGATCCTCCTCCTCCTCCTCTTCCTCCTCCTCAGGCCATACACGCTGAAAGGATGACAGGCAAGCAGCATGGGTACCGTCAGCAGTGGGCCAAGCTGTCTCTTCCCCCTCCTCCTCATCCTCCTCATGCTCCTCCTCCTCCTCCTGAACGCGCTGAGATATAGACAGGAGGGTGCTCTGACTATCCAGCGACATACTGTCTTCCCCCGGCTCTGTTTCCGAGCGCAAAGCGTCTGCCTTTATGCTTTGCAGGGAACTTCTCAAGATGCATAGCAGAGGAATGGTGACGCTAATGATTGCAGCATCGCCGCTCACCACCTGGGTAGACACCTCAAATTTTCCAAGGACCTGGCAGATGGCTGCCAACCAGGGCCACTCTTCTGTAAATAATTGAGGAGGCTGACTCCCACTGCGCCGCGCAAGTTGGAGTTGGTATTCCACTATAGCTCTACGCTGCTCATAGAGTCTGACCAACATGTGGAGCGTAGAGTTCAACTGTGTGGGCACGTCGCACAGCAGTCGGTGCACTGGCAGATTAAACCGATGTTGCAGTGTCCGCAGGGTGGCAGCGTGCGTGTGGGATTTGCGGAAATGTGCGTAGAGCTGGCGCACCTTTACGAGCAGGTATGACAAGTGGGGGTAGCTTTTCAGAAAGCGCTGACCAACCAAATTAAAGACATGGGCCAGGCATGGCACGTGCCTGAGGCTGCCGAGCTGCAGAGCCGCCACCAGCTTACGGCCGTGGTCACACACGACCATGCCCGGTTGGAGGCTCAGCGGAGCAAGCCAGCGGTCGGTCTGCTCTGTCAGACCCTGCAGCAGTTCGTGGGCCGTGTGCCTCTTCTCTCCTAAGCTGAGTAGTTTCAGCACGGCCTGCTGACGCTTGCCCATCGCTGTGCTGCCACGCCGCGCGACACCGACTGCTGGCGACGTGCTGCTGACACATCTTGATTGCGAGACAGAGGTTGCGTTGGAGAAGGAGGAGGGTGCTTTAGTGGAGGAAGCATACACCGCCGCAGATACCACCACCGAGCTGTGGCCCGCAATTCTGGGGGTGGGTAGGATGTGAGCGGTCCCAGGCTCTTACTCTGTCCCAGCCTCCACTAAATTCACCCAATGTGCCGTCAGGGAGATATAGTGGCCCTGCCCGCCTGTGCTTGTCCACGTGTCTGTTGTTAAGTGGACCTTGGCAGTAACCGCGTTGGTGAGGGCGCGTACAATGTTGCGGGAGACGTGGTCGTGCAGGCCTGGGACGGCACATCGGGAAAAGTAGTGGTGACTGGGAACCGAGTAGCGCGGGGCAGCCGCCGCCATCATGCTTTTGAAAGCCTCCGTTTCCACAAGCCTATACGGCAGCATCTCTAGGCTGATCAATTTTGCAATGTGCACGTTTAACGCTTGAGCGTGCGGGTGCGTGGCATCGTACTTGCGCTTGCGCTCAAACTGTGGCGCTAGCGACGTCTGGACGCTACGCTGAGAGACATTGCTGGATGGGGCCGAGGACAGCGGAGGTGAGGGTGTGGGTGCAGGCCAGGAGACGGTAGTGCCTGTGTCCTCAGAGGGGGGTTGGATCTCAGTGGCAGGTTGGGGCACAGGGGGAGAGGCAGTGGTGCAAACCGGAGGCGGTGAACGGGCATCGACCCACCTTGTGGGGTGCTTGGCCATCATATGCCTGCGCATGCTGTTGGTGGTGCCTCCCCAGCTGATCTTGGCGCGACAAAGGTTGCACACCACTGTTCGTCGGTCGTCAGGCGTCTCTGTGAAAAACTGCCACACCGTAGAGCACCTTGACCTGTGCAGGGTGGCATGGCGCGAGGGGGTGCTTTGGGAAACAATTGGTGGATTATTCGGTCTGGCCCTGCCTCTACCCCTGGACACCGCACTGGCTCGGCCTGTGCCCACAGCCTGACTTGGGCCTCCGCGTCCTCGCCCGCGTCCACGTCCTATAGGCCTACCCCTATCGCTCAGCATGGTGTATTACCAGTGATTTGATTTCCCAGGCAGGAAAGAAAGTGGCGCAAACCTGCTGTAAAACGTAGCTGGTTGCGTCTGATTTTTTAACGTTCTCCACGCAGCACACACGTACCCAGAGCCCCGAGGACTGTCAGAGGCAGGCCAAATATACTTTTTTCCTTTTTTTGTAAAAGGAAAGGCCCACTGCGTCTATTCACTGAATAATAAGTTTAATAACTGTGTTGTGCCCCTGCAAATGTGTCACAGAACTTTAGTGTTGCAGAGTTATTAACTACAGCTGAGCAAGGAATTTCCCAGGCAGGAAAGAAAGTGGCGCAAGCCTGCTGTAAAACGTAGCTGGTTGCGTCTGATTTCAGTCTATTCACTGAATAATAAGTTTAATAACTGTGTTGTGCCCCTGCAAATGTGTCAGAGAACTGCAGTGATGCAAAGTTATTCGCTACAGCAGATCAGGGATTTCCCATGCTGGAAAAAAATTGGCGCAAGCCTGCAGCCAAAATAGAATTTTTTCCCTTGTTTTTCAAAGGACAAGCCACACTGCGTGTATTCAATGAATACTACTAAGTTTAATAACTGTGTTGTGACCCTGCAAATGTGTCAGAGAACTGCAGTGATGCAAAGTTATTCGCTACAGCAGATCAGGGATTTCCCATGCAGGAAAAAAATTGGCGCAAGCCTGCAGTAAAACGTAGCTGGCTGCGTCTGATTTTTTTTAACGTTCTGCACGCAGCACACACGTACCCAGAGCCCTGAGGACTGTCAGAGGCAGGCGAAATAGAATTTTTTCCCTTGTTTTTCAAAGGAAAAGCCACACTGCGTCTATTCAATGAATAATGTATGTCTTCTGGCCCTGCCTACACAATTCTATCCCTGTAGTATTAATGCCGGGTGCAATGGTCTGCACAGCCGGTTTTGAGAAGAAAAAAAAAATGCAACACTGCTAACAGCAGCCTGGACAGTACTGCACACGGATAGATGTGGCTCTAGAAAGGACCGTTGGGGTTCTTGAAGCCTACACTCACTGCTAACACTCTCCCTGCCTAACCACCACTTCTGTCCCTATTGCAGGGCGCAATGCTCTGCAGATCCAATTTTGAAAAAAAAATAAAAAATACAGTGCTAACACAGTACTGCACACTATTAGATGTGGCCCTGAGAAGGACCGTTGGGGTTCTTGAAGCCTACACTAACTCCTAACGCTCTCCCTACAGCAGCTCCGGCACCAGCACTTTCCCTCAGCTAACTGAGTCACAAGGCATCTGAGGCGAGCCGCGTGAGGGGCCGAATTTTATACTCGGGTGACATCTGATCGCCCCAGCCACTCACAGCAGGGGGGTGGTATAGGGCTTGAACGTCACAGGGGGAAGTTGTAATGCCTTCCCTGTCTTTCAATTGGCCAGAAAAGCGCGCTAACGTCTCAGAGAGGAAACTGAAAGTAACCGGAACATCGCGTGGTACTCGTTCCGAGTAACGAGCATCCCGAACACGCTAATATTCGCCCGAGCATCAAGCTCGGACGAGTACGTTCGCTCATCTCTAATTATAAACTATATTTATAACAGTAGTACTAGGATCAGAATAGCGCTCCTTCAGTATTAAATGGATATTTAGAGAATCAATGATATATAAACTGGGACTTACCCGGCACTAAGTGAGGATCCCGGTTCGTGGGATAACTCACTAGTACCTCCAAATCCTGGATAGCCTATAAAACAGTTTGTCCTTCTTCCCAATCTTGGCTGGAGAGCTGCTCAGATATCTGGGGTCCCTAATGATAGGGAACCCAGTGTAGATACAAGTTCAAGGTAAAAAAAGATGTAAGATTACACATTTTTTTATGATTACAATCCTAATATGGCAGTGATAACGTGTACAACTGAATAATGTATATGCTATTTAGTTCATTTATTTTATTAGCGCAGGCTATAATTCAGTATGAACGACAATATAATTATAAACAGTTCATCAACTAAACATAATACACGGTATTATAAGAATAATATAACATACTGTTTAAAAACAATTATGTATAGACATCTCCATTTGATTTAGTATAGTTAGTCTGTTTTCTGTCAGCATTAACCAGAAAGAACATTGGAGAAGCTACTACAACATAATGCCGTTTCTATCAATAACTATATGCTATCTTTACTTTCTCCTTCTGATTATAGATCCGGGTTTTTTCAGAGCATACCCCTGGTGATTCTGTTACGCCCTTTCATTATCATGTGAGCACTATGTTTTTTTCCTTCATGTAATTACGTCATTCCGCATATGCATCATGTGACCGGCGCTACATGCCAGGTCCTCAGTTTCCAAGGGCGTACATTCTGTGAATCTGAAACGCCCCCTACTGTCAGGTGATCCCTCTATGTCCCTTCCCATACGTGATGATGTCACCACGCACACGCATCACGTGACCGGCGTTACCAGCCAGGCTCAGAGGCAGGTTCTCAGTCCCCAATGGTGTACATTCTATGAATCTGAAACGCCCCCCCCCCCCACTATCAGGTGATCCCTCTATGTCGCCTCCTATACGTGATGACGTCACCACGCACACGCATCACGTGACCGGCGCCACCAGCCGAGCCCAATGATCTGAGCATACTTTTTAGATAATAACTTCTTTAGTTAAATATCATAGGTCCGATTTTACTTGTTCAGAGTATTCTCAATAATGAAGGTTCAATCCTTTCTATTATAGCTCATTTTGTGTATCATAACGTATTGACGTCATAGCGCCGTCATAGTAACCCCTCCCACAATATGGCGACCACCATGAGGACTCTAATGACATCTATTTAGAGATGAGCGAGCACCAAAATGATCGGGTGCTCGTTACTCGGGACGAAAATTTCGCGATGCTCAAGGGTTCGTTTCGAGTAACGAACCCCATTGAAGTCAATGGAATACTCGAGCATTTTTGTATTTCGCCGATGCTCACTAAGGTTTCCATTTGTGAAAATCTGGGCAATTCAAGAAAGTAATGGGAACGACACAGCAACGGATAGGGCAGGCGAGGGGCTACATGTTGGGCTGCATCTCAAGTTCCCAGGTCTCACTATTAAGCCACAATAGCGGCAAGAGTACCCCCCCCCCACCCTCCCAACAATTTTTACTTCTGAAAAACCCTCATTAGCAATGCACACCTTAGCTAAGCACCACACTACATCCAACAAAGCACAATCACTGCCTGCATGACACTCTGCTGCCACTTCTCCTGGGTAACATGCTGCCCAACCCCCCCCCCCCCCCCCCCCGCACGACCCAGTGTCCACAGCGCACGCCAAAGTGTCCCTGCGCAGCCTTCAGCTGCCCTCATGCCACACGATGGCCTCATAGCCACACCAACCTCATGTCTATTTATAAGTGCGTCTGCCATGAGGAGGAACCGCAGGCACACACTGCAGAGGGTTGGCACGGCCAGGCAGCGACCCTCTTTAAAAGGGGCGGGGCGATAGCCCATAATGCTGTACAGAAGCAATGAGAAATCCAATCCTGTGCCACCTCCATCAGGAGCTGCACACGTGGGCATAGCAATGGGAAACCCATGTGCCACACACTATTCATTCTGTCAAGGTGTCTGCATGCCCCAGTCAGACCGGGGTTTTTTATAAATAGTCACAGGCAGGTACAACTCCGCAATGAGAATTCCGTGTGCACCCACAGCATGGGTGGGTCCCTGGAACCCACCGGCGGTACATAAATAAATCCCATTGCAGTGCCCATCACAGCTGAGGTAACGTCAGGTTTAATGCAGGTGGACTTCGGCCCACACTGCATGCCCCAGTCAGACTGGGGTTCTTTAGAAGTGGACACATGCAGTTACAACTCCGTGTGGACCGACAGCATGGGTGGGTGCCAGGAAGCCACCGGCGGTACATAAATATATCCCATTGCAGTGCCCATCACAGCTGAGGTAACGTCAGGTTTAATGCAGGTGGACTTCGGCCCACACTGCATGCCCCAGTCAGACTGGGGTTCTTTAGAAGTGGACACATGCAGTTACAACTCCGTGTGGACCGACAGCATGGGTGGCTCCCTGGAACCCACCGGCGGTACATAAATATATCCCATTGCAGTGCCCAACACAGCTGATGTTACGTCAGCTGTAATGCAGGTGGGCAAAAAATTAATTGGATTACACTGTAGGCGAGGGCCCCAAAAAATTGGTGTACCAACTGTACTAATGTACCTCAGAAAAATTGCCCATGCCCAACCAAGAGGGCAGGTGAAACCCATTAATCGCTTTGGTTAATGTGGCTAAATTTGTAACTAGGCCTGGAGGCAGCCCAGTTAAAATAAAAATTGGTTCAGGTGCAAGTTTCAACGCTTTAATGAGCATTGAAACGTATAAAAATTGTTTACAAAAATTATATGACTGTTTTTACGTGAGGTTTCAGGAGGAGGAGGATGAATAGAATACACAGATTGATGAAGCTAAAAGGTCCCTGTTTTTTATGGTGATAGAGAACGATGCTTCCATCCGCGGGTGCAGCCTACGTATTGTTTAGGTACCGCTGCTGTCCGCTGGTGGAGAAGAGAAGTCTGGGGAAATCCAGGCTTTGTTCATCTGTATGAGTGTAAGCCTGTCGGCACTGTCGGTTGACAGGCGGGTACGCTTATCCGTGATGATTCCCCCAGCCGCAGTAAACACCCTCTCTGACAAGACGCTAGCCGCAGGACAAGCAAGCACCTCCAGGGCATACAGCGCGAGTTCAGGCCACGTGTCCAGCTTCGACACCCAGTAATTGTAGGGGGCAGAGGCGTCACGGAGGATGGTCGTACGATCGGCTACGTACTCCCTCACCATCCTACGTACTCCCTTACCATCCCGCCGACTCAGCCTTGACTGGGGAGCGGTGACACAGTCTTGCTGGGGAGCCATAAAGCTGTCAAAGGCCTTGGAGAGTGTTCCCCTGCCTGCGCTGTACATGCTGCCTGATCTAGGTGCCTCCCTGCTACCTGGCCCTCGGAACTGTGCCTTCTGCCATTAGCGCTGTCGGATGGGAATTTTACCATCAGCTTGTCCGCAGGGTCCTGTGGTATAGCATCACTCTCGAACTCCTTTCCTCTTCGGGTATGAGATTGGAAAGGTTCTCCTTATACCGTGGGTCGAGCAGTGTGTACACCCAGTAACCCGTAGTGGCCAGAATGCGTGTAACGCGAGGGTAACGAGAAAGGCATCCTAACATGAAGTCAGCCATGTGTTCCAGGGTACCTGTACGCAACACATGGCTGTCCTCACTAGGAAGATCACTTTCAGGATCCTCCTCCTCCTCAGGCCATACACGCTGAAAGGATGACAGGCAATCAGCATGGGTACCCTCAGCAGTGGGCCAAGCTGTCTCTTCCCCCTCCTCCTCATGCTCCTCCACCTCCTCCTCCTCAATGCGCTGAGATATAGACAGGAGGGTGCTCTGACTATCCAGCGACATACTGTCTTCGCCCGGCTCCGTTTCCGAGCGCAAAGCGTCTGCCTTTATGCTTTGCAGGGAACTTCTCAAGAGGCAGAGGAATGGTGACGCTAATGATTGCAGCATCGCCGCTCACCATCTGGGTAGACTCCTCAAAGTTTCCAAGGACCTGGCAGATGGCTGCCAACCAGGCCCACTCTTCTGTAAAGAATTGAGGAGGCTGACTCCCACTACGCCGCCCATGTTGGAGTTGGTATTCCACTATAGCTCTACGCTGCTCATAGAGCCTGGCCAACATGTGGAGTGTAGAGTTCCACCGTGTGGGCACGTCGCACAGCAGTCAGTGCACTGGCAGATTAAACCGATGTTGCAGGGTGCGCAGGGTGGCAGCGTCCGTGTGGGACTTGCGGAAATGTGCGCTGAGTCGGCGCACCTTTCCAAGCTGGTCTGACAAGCGTGGGTAGCTTTTCAGAAAGCGCTGAACCTCCAAATTAAAGACGTGGGCCAGGCATGGCACGTGCGTGAGGCTGCCGAGCTGCAGAGCCGCCACCAGGTTACGGCCGTTGTCACACACGACCATGCCCGGTTGGAGGCTCAGCGGCGAAAGCCAGCGGTCGGTCTGCTCTGTCAGACCCTGCAGCAGTTCATGGGCCGTGTGCCTCTTATCTCCTAAGCTGAGTAGTTTCAGCAAGGCCTGCTGACGCTTGCCCACCGCTGTGCTGCCACGCCGCGCGACACCGACTGCTGGCGACGTGCTGCTGCTGACACATCTTGATTGCGAGACAGAGGTTGCATTGGAGGAGGAGGAGGAGGGTGCTTTAGTGGAGGAAGCATACACCGCCGCAGATACCACCACCGAGCTGGGGCCCGCAATTCTGGGGGTGGGTAGGACGTGAGCGGTCCCAGGCTCTGACTCTGTCCCAGCCTCCACTAAATTCACCCAATGTGCCGTCAGGGAGATATAGTGGCCCTGCCCGCCTGTGCTTGTCCACGTGTCCGTTGTTAAGTGGACCTTGGCAGTAACCGCGTTGGTGAGGGCGCGTACAATGTTGCGGGAGACGTGGTTGTGGAGGACTGGGACAGCACATCGGGAAAAGTAGTGGCGACTGGGAACTGAGTAGCGCGGGGCCGCCGCCGCCATCATACTTTTGAAAGACTCCGTTTCCACAACCCTATACGGCAGCATCTTCAGGCTGATAAATTTGGCTATGTGCATGTTTAGCGCTTGAGCGTGCGGGTGCGTGGTGGCGTACTTGCGCTTGCGCTCCAACACTTGTTCTAGCAACGGCTGGACGGTGCGCTGACAGACAATGGTGGATGGGGCCGAGGACAGCGGAGGTGAGGGTGTGGGTGCAGGCCAGGAGACGGTAGTGCCTGTGCCCTGAGAGGGGGGTTGGATCTCAGTGGCAGGTTGGAGCACAGGTGGAGAGGCAGCGGTGCAAACCGTAGGCGGTGAACGGCCTTCGTCCCACTTTGTGGGGTGCTTGGCCATCATATGTCTGCGCATGCTGGTGGTGGTGAGGCTGGTGGTGGTGGCTCCCCGGCTGATCTTGGCGCGACAAAGGTTGCACACCACTGTTCGTCGGTCGTCTGCACTCTCAGTGAAAAACTGCCAGACCTTTGAGCACCTCGGCCTCTGCAGGGTGGCATGGCGCGAGGGGGCACTTTGGGAAACAGTTGGTGGATTATTCGGTCTGGCCCTGCCTCTACCCCTGGACACCGCACTGCCTCTGGCAACCTGCCCTGCTGCTGCCCTTGCCTCCCTCTCTGAAGACCTGTCCTCAGTAGGCGTAGCAAACCAGGTGGGGTCAGTCACCTCATTGTCCTGCTGCTCTTCCTCGCAATCCTCTGTGCGCTCCTCCCTTGAACTTACTGCCCTTACTACTCCCTCACTGATAGACAACTGTGTCTCATCGTCATCGGCCTCCTCACCCACTCAAAGGTCTTGAGACAGTTGCCGGAAGTCCCCAGCTTCATCCCCCGGACCCCGGGAACTTTCCACAGGTTGGGCATCAGTCACGATAAACTCCTCTGGTGGGAGAGGAACCATTGCTGCCCAATCTGAGCAGGGGCCCGAGAACAGTTCCTGGGAGTCTGCCTGCTCCTCAGAATGTGTCATTGTAATGGAGTGAGGAGGCTGAGAGGAAGGAGGAGCAGCAGCCAGAGGATTCAGAGTTGCAGCAGTGGACAGCGCAGAACTCTGGGTGGACGATAGATTGCTGGATGCACTTTCTGCCATCCACGACAGGACCTGCTCACACTGCTCATTTTCTAATAAAGGTCTACCGCGTGGACCCATTAATTGTGAGATGAATGTGGGGATGCCAGAAACGTGCCTCTCTCCTAATCCCGCAGCAGACTGCTGCGATACACCTGGATCAGGAGCTCGGCCTGTGCCCACACCCTGACTTGGGTCTCCGCGTCCTCGCCCGCGTCCACATCCTCTAGGCCTACCCCTACCCCTCAGCATGCTGTATTACCAGTAATGCAGAAACAGAACGCTGTAATTAAATGTGCCGCTTATTGGCCTGTGGTTGGAGGCTGACTTCGCCAACACAACGCCAGGAAATAATTTTGCGCAAGCCTGCTGTAACACTTAGCTGGCTGCGTTTGAATTAGGAGGACTACTACACCCAGTACAGACCCAGAACACTGAGTACAGTCACAGGCAGCCCAAATAGATTTTTTCCCCAAATGTTTTTGCAAAGGCCCACTGCCTATATTCAATCAATATATCTCTTCTCTCTCTGCGTCACCGCTACTGGCCCTGGAGTATGTCAAATAACTGCAGAGTGTTGCACTGTGGACTGCAATACAGAGGTGATTGAACAGCCAACACAACGCCAGGAAATAATTTTGCGCAAGCTTGCTGTAACACTTAGCTGGCTGCGTATGAATTAGGAGGACTACTACACCCAGCACAGACCCAGAACACTGAGGACAGTCACAGGCAGCCCAAATAGATCTTTTTCCCAAAATGTTTTTGCAAAGGCCCACTGCCTATATTCAATCAATATGTCTTCTGTTCCTGCCTCACAATATATGTGTTCTGTCCCTGCCTCACAATATATGTCTTCTGTCCCTGCCTAACCACCACTTCTGGCCCTGGAGTATTACTGCAGGGCGCAATGCTCTGCACGGCCTATATACCAAAAAAAAAAAAAAAAAGTGCAACACTGCAAAAAGCAGCCTCCACACTACTGCACACGGTTAGATGTGGCCCTAAGAAGGACCGTTGGGGTTCTTGAAGCCTAAAATACTCCTAACGCTCTCCCTATAGCAGCTCCACCAAGACAGCACTTTCCCTCCTCTATGTCAGAACGCATCTGTGGCGAGCCGCGGGAGGGGCCGATTTTTATACTCGGGTGACACCTGATCTCGCCAGCCACTCACTGCAGGGGGGTAGTATAGGGCTTGAACGGCGCAGGGGGAAGTTGTAATGCCTTCCCTGTCTTTCTATTGGCCAGAAAAGCGCGCTAACGTCTCAGAGATGAAAGTGAAAGTAACTCGAACATCGCGTGGTACTTGTCACGAGTAACGAGCATCTCGAACGCGCTAATACTCGAACGAGTATCAAGCTCGGACGAGTACGTTCGCTCATCTCTAATCAGCACATATTGATAACATATCCTTCTCAGATCATGCCCTTGTCTCCATCTCCCTCTCCTTTCCCTCATTACACCGCAAGACATGGCATTGGCGTTTTAACGAATCCCTTCTACAAGACTACAGATGAACGAGCACCAAAATGCTCGGGTGCTCGTTACTCGGGACGAAATTATCGCGATGCTCGAGGGTTCGTTTCGAGTAACGAACCCCATTGAAGTCAATAGGCGACCCGAGCATTTTTGTATTTCGCCGATGCTCGCTAAGGTTTTCATGTGTGAAAATCTGGGCAATTCAAGAAAGTGATGGGAACGACACAGCAACGGATAGGGCAGGCGATGGGCTATAGGTTGGGCTGCATCTCAAGTTCACAGGTCCCACTATTAAGCCACAATAGCGGCAAGAGTGCCCCCCCCCCTCCCAACAACTTTTGCTTCTGAAAAGCCCTCATTAGCAATGCATACCGTAGCTAAGCACCACACTACCTCCAACAAAGCACAATCATTGCCTGCATGACACTCCGCTGCCACTTCTCCTGGGTTACATGCTGCCCAACCCCCCCCCCCCCCCCCAGCGCACACCAAAATGTCCCTGCGCAGCCTTCAGCTGCCCTCATGCCACACCACCCTCATGTCTATTTATAAGTGCGTCTGCCATGACGAGGAACCACAGGCACACACTGCAGAGGGTTGGCACGGCAAGGCAGCGACCCTCTTTAAAAGGGGCAGGGCGATAGCCCACAATGCTGTACAGAAGCAATGAGAAATATAATCCTGTGCCACCGCCATCAGGAGCTGTACACGTGGGCATAGCAATGGGGAACCTATGTGCCACACACTATTCATTCTGTCAAGGTGTCTGCATGCCCCAGTCAGACCGGGCTTTTTAATTCATAGACACAGGCAGGTACAACTCCCTATTGTGAAGTCCCTGTGGACCGACAGCATGGGTGGCTCCCTGGAACCCACCGACGGTACATAAAAATATCCCATTGCAGTGCCCATCACAGCTGAGGTAGTAATGTCGTGCTTAATACAGGTGGGCTTCGGCCCACACTGCATGCCCCAGTCAGACTGGGGTTCTTTACAAGTGGACAGATGTAGGTTAAACTCCGTGTGCACCTACAGCATGGGTGGCTCCCTGGAACCCACCGGCGGTACATAAAAATATCCCATTGCATTGCCCAACACAGCTGAGGTAGTAATGTCGTGCTTAATACAGGTGGGCTTCGGCCCACACTGCATGCCCCAGTCAGACTGGGGTTCTTTACAAGTGGACAGATGTAGTAGCAACTCCCTGTGGACCCACAGCATGGGTGGGTGCCAGGAAGCCACCGGCGGTACATAAATATATCCCATTGCATTGCCCAACACAGCTGAGGTAGTAATGTCGTGCTTAATACAGGTGGGCTTCGGCCCACACTGCATGCCCCAGTCAGACTGGGGTTCTTTACAAGTGGACAGATGTAGTAACAACTCCCTGTGGACCCACAGCATGGGTGGGTGCCAGGAAGCCACCGGCGGTACGTAAATATATCCCATTGCATTGCCCAACACAGCTGAGGTAGTAATGTCGTGCTTAATGCAGGTGGGCTTCGGCCCACACTGCATGCCCCAGTCTGACTGGGGTTCTTTAGAAGTGGAAACAGATGCATTTATAATTCCCTGTGGACCCACAGCATGGGTGGGTGCCAGGAAGCCACCGGCGGTACATAAAAATATCCCATTGCATTGCCCATCACAGCTGAGGTAATGTCGTGCTTAATACAGGTGGGCTTCGGCCCACACTGCATGCCCCAGTCAGACTGGTAATATGTACCTTAACAGTAACCTCGTTGGTGGTAATGTAGTGGTGACTGCGGACCTGGTAGCGCGGTTTTATGTAGTTGGTTTTCGGAATGTGGCCAGGATTAAGTGGGCCGTGGCGGGGGGATGGTGGCGGTGCTCTCTTGTTGTGTCTTTAAAGGTGAAATTCTTTGACTGCCACCAGACAGACCAATGCAAAGGTATTTGCCAAGAATGTTTTCATTGTTGGAGGAGGAGGGGGATGTTTTGGAGGCACTATGTGTCCTCTACACGTGTCCGTGGTTATATGCACCTTAACAGTTACAGCGTTGGTGGGAAATGGCCTCGCCGCCATCATGCCTTTGTGAAGCCTCTGTTTCCACAACCTAGTGACATACCATTAGCAGCGGTATAGGCAGAGCCCAGAATTATTAACATTTCAGCGGTACCATTAGGGACAGGCCCCACTAACATATCACTAGCAGCAGTATAGGGGGAGCGCAGTCTTAGTTCCATTTCACTAATAGTAGCACTCAAGACAGGCCCCAGTAACATTCCCATTGCAGCAGTTTAGGGAGATAACAGTCTCTTTCACATTTCAGTAGCTGCAGTATAGACAAGGCCCCAGTTACATTTATGTAGCTAAAGTGTAGGCGAACCCCACACACCTTTCTGTACCATGAGTGCAGGCGAAGAACATAGAAATGACTATGATTACACTGTAGGTGAGGGCCCAAAAAAATTGGTGTACCAACAGTAGTAATGTACCTCAGAAAAATTGCCCATGCCCAACCAAGAGGGCAGGTGAAACCCATTAATCGCTTTGGTTAATGTGGCTTAAGTGGTAACTAGGCCTGGAGGCCGCCCAGTTTAACGAAATATTGGTTCAAGTTAAAGTTTCAACGCTTTTAAGAGCATTGAAACGTATAAAAATTGTTTAGAAAAATTATATGAGTGAGCCTTGTGGTCCTAAGAAAAATTGCCTGTTCGGCGTGATTACGTGAGGTTTCAGGAGGAGGAGCAGGAGGAGGAGGATGAATATTATACACAAATTGATGAAGCAGAAATGTCCCCGTTTTGGATGGTGAGAGAGAACGATGCTTCCATCCGCGGGTGCAGCCTACGTATTGCTTAGGTATCGCTGCTGTCCGCTGGTGGAGAAGAGAAGTCTGGGGAAATCCAGGCTTTGTTCATCTTGATGTGTGTTAGCCTGTCGGCACTGTCGGTTGACAGGCGGGTACGCTTATCTGTGATGATTCCCCCAGCCGCAGTAAACACCCTCTCTGACAAGACGCTAGCCGCAGGACAAGCAAGCACCTCCAGGGCATACAGCGCGAGTTCAGGCCACGTGTCCAGCTTCGACACCCAGTAGTTGTAGGTGGCAGAGGCGTCACGGAGGACGGTCGTGCGATCGGCTACGTACTCCCTCACCATCCTTTTACAGTGCTCCCGCCGACTCAGCCTTGACTGGGGAGCGGTGACACAGTCTTGCTGGGGAGCCATAAAGCTGTCCAGGGCCTTAAAGACTGTTGCACTGCCTGTACTGTACATGCTGCTCGATCTCCGCACCTCCCCTGCTAACTGGCCCTCGGAACTGCGCCTTCGGCCACTAGCGCTGTCGGCTGGGAATTTTACCATCAGCTTGTCCGCCAGGGTCCTGTGGTATAGTAACACTCTCGAACCCCTTTCCTCTTCGGGAATGAGAGTGGAAAGGTTCTCCTTATACCGTGGGTCGAGCAGTGTGTACACCCAGTAATCCGTAGTGGCCAGAATGCGTGTAACGCGAGGGTCACGAGAAAGGCATCCTAACATGAAGTCAGCCATGTGTGCCAGGGTACCTGTACGCAACACATGGCTGTCTTCACTAGGAAGATCACTTTCAGGATCCTCCTCCTCCTCCTCCTCAGGCCATACACGCTGAAAGGATGACAGGCAAGCAGCATGGGTACCGTCAGCAGTGGGCCAAGCTGTCTCTTCCCCCTCCTCCTCATCCTCCTCATGCTCCTCCTCCTCTTCCTGAACGCGCTGAGATATAGACAGGAGGGTGCTCTGACTATCCAGCGATATACTGTCTTCCCCCGGCTCTGTTTCCGAGCGCAAAGCGTCTGCCTTTATGCTTTGCAGGGAATTTCTCAAGATGCATAGCAGAGGAATGGTGACGCTAATGATTGCAGCATCGCCGCTCACCACCTGGGTAGACTGCTCAAAGTTTCGAAGGACCTGGCAGATGTCTGCCAACCAGGCCCACTCTTCTGAAAATAATTGAGGAGGCTGACTCCCACTGCGCCGCCCATGTTGGAGTTGGTATTCCACTATAGCTCTACGCTGCTCATAGAGCCTGGCCAACATGTGGAGCGTAGAGTTCCACCGTGTGGGCACGTCGCACAGCAGTCAGTGCACTGGCAGATTAAACCGATGTTGCAGGGTCCGCAGGGTGGCAGCGTCCGTGTGGGACTTGCGGAAATGTGCGCAGAGCCGGCACACCTTTCCGAGCAGGTCTGACAAGCGTGGGTAGCTTTTCAGAAAGCGCTGAACCACCAAATTAAAGACGTGGGCCAGGCATGGCACGTGCGTGAGGCTGCCGAGCTGCAGAGCCGCCACCAGGTTACGGCCGTGGTCACACACGACCATGCCCGGTTGGAGGCTCAGCGGCGCAAGCCAGCGGTCGGTCTGCTCTGTCAGACCCTGCAGCAGTTCGTGGGCCGTGTGCCTCTTATGTCCTAAGCTGAGTAGTTTCAGCACGGCCTGCTGACGCTTGCCCACCGCTGTGCTGCCACGCCGCGCGACACCGACTGCTGGCGACGTGCTGCTGCTGCTGACACATCTTGATTGCGAGACAGAGGTTGCGTTGGAGAAGGAGGAGGGTGCTTTAGTGGAGGAAGCATACACCGCCGCAGATACCACCACCGAGCTGGGGCCCGCAATTCTGGGGGTGGGTAGGACGTGAGCGGTCCCAGGCTCTGACTCTGTCCCAGCCTCCACTAAATTCACCCAATGTGCCGTCAGGGAGATGTAGTGGCCCTGCCCGCCTGTGCTTGTCCACGTGTCCTTTGTTAAGTGGACCTTGGCAGTAACCGCGTTGGTGAAGGCGGGTACAATGTTGCGGGAGACGTGGTCATGCAGGGCTGAGACGGCACATCGGGAAAAGTAGTGGCGACTGGGAACTGAGTAGCGCGGGGCCGCCGCCGCCATCATACTTTTGAAGGACTCTGTTTCCACAACCCTATACGGCAGCATCTCAAGGCTGATAAATTTGGCTATGTGGACGGTTAACGCTTGAGCGTGCGGGTGCGTGGCGGCGTACTTGCGCTTGCGCTCAAACACTTGCGCTAGCGACGGCTGGACGGTGCGGTGCGAGACATTGCTGGATTGGGCTGAGGACAGCGGAGGTGAGGATGTGGGTGCAGGCCAGGAGACGGTACTGCCTGTGTCCTCAGAGGGGGGTTGGATCTCAGTGGCAGGTTGGGACACAGGGGGAGAGGCAGCGGTGCAAACCGGAGGCGGTGAACGGCCTTCGTCCCACCTTGTGGGGTGCTTGGCCATCATATGTCTGCGCATGCTGGTGGTGGTGAGGCTGTTGGTGGTGGCTCCCCGGCTGATCTTGGCGCGACAAAGGTTGCACACCACTGTTCGTCGGTCGTCAGGCGTCTCTGTGAAAAACTGCCAGACCTTAGAGCACCTTGGCCTCTGCAGGGTGGCATGGCGCGAGGGTGCGCTTTGGGAAACAGTTGGTGGATTATTCGGTCTGGCCCTGCCTCTACCCTTGGCCACCGCACTGCCTCTTGCAACCTGCCCTGCTGCTGCCCTTGCCTCCCCCTCTGAAGACCTGTCCTGAGTAGGCGTTGCAAACCAGGTGGGGTCAGTCACTTCATCGTCCTACTGCTCTTCCTCCGAATCCTCTGTGCGCTCCTCCCTCGGACTTACTGCCCTTACTACTACCTCACCGATAGACAACTGTTTCTCATCGTCATCGGCCTCCTCACCCACTGAAAATTCTTGAGACAGTTGGCGGAAGTCCCCAGCCTCATCCCCCGGACCCCGGGAACTTTCCAATGTTTGGGCATCAGTGACGATAAACTCCTCTGGTGGGAGAGGAACCACTGCTGCCCAATCTGAGCAGGGGCCCGAGAACAGTTCCTGGGAGTCTTCCCGCTCCTGAGCATGTGTCATTGTAGTGGAGTGAGGAGGCTGGGAGGAAGGAGCAGCAGCAGACAGAGGATTCGGATTTGCAGCAGTGGACAGCGCAGAACTGTGGGTGGACGATAGGTTGCTCGAAGCACTTTCTGCCATCCACGACAGAACCTGCTCACACTGCTCATTTTCTAATAAAGGTCTCCCGCGTGGACCAATTAATTGTGCGATGAATGTGGGGACGCCAGAAACGTGCCTCTCTCCTAATCGCGCAGAAGTCGGCTGCGATACTCCTGAATCAGGAGTTCGGCTTGTGCCCACACTCACTTGGCCCTCCGCGTCCTCGGCCGCGTCCACGTCCTCTAGGCCTACCCCTACCCCTCAGCATGCTGTATTACCAGTGATTTGATTTCCCAGGCAGGAAATAAATTGGCGCAAGCCTGCTGTTAAACTTAGCTAGCTGCGTATGATTTTTGTTTACGTTCTCCACCCAGCACAAACGTACCCAGAACGTTCAGGACTGTCAGAGGCAGGCCAAATAGAATAGTAGTTGCCCTTTTTTTTTAAAGGAAAGGCCCACTGCGTATATTCATTCAATAATAAATGTGTTGTGGTGGCCCTGCAAATGTGTCACAGAACTGCAGTGTTGCAGAGTTATAAACTACAGCAGAGCGGTGATTTCCCAGGCAGGAAATAAATTGTTGCAAGCCTGCAGGCCAAATAGAAATTTTTCCCTTTTTTTTCAAGGAAAGGCCCACTGCGTATATTCAATCAATAATAAATGTGTTGTGGCCCTGCACTGTGTCACAGAACTGCAGTGTTGCAGAGTTATTAACTACAGCAGAGCGGTGATTTCCCAGGCAGGAAATAAATTGACGCAAGCCTGCAGGCCAAATAGAAATTTTCCCTTTTTTTTCAAGGAAAGGCCCACTGCGTATATTCAATCAATAAAATATGTCTTCTGGCCCTGCAAATGTGTCACAGAACTGCAGTGTTGCAGAGTTATTAACTACAGCAGAGCGGTGATTTCCCAGGCAGGAAATAAATTGGCGCAAGCCTGCAGGCCAAATAGAAATGTTTCCCTTTTTTTTCAAGGAAAGGCCCACTGCGTATATTCAATCAATAAAATATGTCTTCTGGCCCTGCAAATGTGTCACAGAACTGCAGTGTTGCAGAGTTATTAACTACAGCAGAGCGGTGATTTCCCAGGCAGGAAATAAATTGGCGCAAGCCTGCAGGCCAAATAGAAATTTTTCCCTTTTTTTTCAAGGAAAGGCCCACTGCGTATATTCAATCAATAATAAATGTGTTGTGGCCCTGCACTGTGTCACAGAACTGCAGTGTTGCAGAGTTATTAACTACAGCAGAGCGGTGATTTCCCAGGCAGGAAATAAATTGGCGCAAGCCTGCAGGCCAAATAGAAATGTTTCCCTTTATTTCAAGGAAAGGCCCACTGCGTATATTCAATCAATAAAATATGCCTTCTGGCCCTGCAAATGTGTCACAGAACTGCAGTGTTGCAGAGTTATTAACTACAGCAGAGCGGTGATTTCCCAGGCAGGAAATAAATTGGCGCAAGCCTGCAGGCCAAATAGAAATTTTTCCCTTTTTTTTCAAGGAAAGGCCCACTGCGTATATTCAATCAATAAAATATGTCTTCTGGCCCTGCAAATGTGTCACAGAACTGCAGTGTTGCAGAGTTATTAACTACAGCAGAGCGGTGATTTCCCAGGCAGGAAATAAATTGGCGCAAGCCTGCAGGCCAAATAGAAATGTTTCCCTTTTTTTTCAAGGAAAGGCCCACTGCGTATATTCAATCAATAAAATATGTCTTCTGGCCTTCAAATGTGTCACAGAACTGCAGTGTTGCAGAGTTATTAACTACAGCAGAGCGGTGATTTCCCAGGCAGGAAATAAATTGGCGCAAGCCTGCAGGCCAAATAGAAATTTTCCCCTTTTTTTTCAAGGAAAGGCCCACTGCGTATATTCAATCAATAATAAATGTGTTGTGGCCCTGCAAATGTGTCACAGAACTGCAGTGTTGCAGAGTTATTAACTACAGCAGAGCGGTGATTTCCCAGGCAGGAAATAAATTGGCGCAAGCTTGCAGGCCAAATAGAAATTTTCTCCTTTTTTTTCAAGGAAAGGCCCACTGCGTATATTCAATCAATAATTAATGTGTTGTGGCCCTGCAAATGTGTCACAGAACTGCAGTGTTGCAGAGTTATTAACTACAGCAGAGCGGTGATTTCCCAGGCAGGAAATAAATTGGCGCAAGCCTGCATGCCAAATAGAAATTTTTCCCTTTTTTTTCAAGGAAAGGCCCACTGCGTATATTCAATCAATAAAATATGCCTTCTGGCCCTGCAAATGTGTCACAGAACTGCAGTGTTGCAGAGTTATTAACTACAGCAGAGCGGTGATTTCCCAGGTAGGAAATAAATTGGCGCAAGCCTGCAGGCCAAATAGAAATTTTTCCCTTTTTTTTCAAGGAAAGGCCCACTGCGTATATTCAATCAATAAAATATGTCTTCTGGCCCTGCAAATGTGTCACAGAACTGCAGTGTTGCAGAGTTATTAACTACAGCAGAGCGGTGATTTCCCAGGCAGGAAATAAATTGGCGCAAGCCTGCAGGCCAAATAGAAATTTTTCCCTTTTTTTTTCAAGGAAAGGCCCACTGCGTATATTCAATCAATAAAATATGTCTTCTGGCCCTGCCTACACAATTCTGTCCCTGTAGTATTACTGCAGGGCGCAATGCTCTGCACGGCCGATTTGGAAAAAAAAATGTGCAACACTGCTAACCACAGCCTCCACACTACTGCACACTGTTAGAGGTGGCCCTAAGAAGGACCGTTGGGGTTCTTGAAGCCTACACTAACTCCTAACACTCTCCCTGCCTAACCACCACTTCTGTCCCTGTAGTATTACTGCAGGGCGCAATGCTCTGCACGGCCGATTTGGAAAAAAAAAAAAAAAAGTGCAACACTGCTAACAGCAGCCTCCACACTACTGCACACTGTTAGATGTGGCCCTAAGAAGGACCGTTGGGGTTCTTGAAACCTACACTAACTCCTAACGCTCTCCCTACAGCAGCTCCGGCACCAGCAGCGCTGTCCCTCAGCTATCTCACAAGGCATCTGAGGCGAGCCGCGGGAGGGGCCGACTTTTATACTCGGGTGACATCTGATCTCCCCAGCCACTCACAGCAGGGGGGTGGTATAGGGCTGGAACATCACAGGGGGAAGTTGTAATGCCTTCTCTGTCTTTCAATTGGCCAGAAAAGTGCGCTAACGTCTCAGAGAGGAAACTGAAAGTAACCCGAACATCGCGTGGTACTCGTTACGAGTAACGAGCATCCCGAACACGCTAATATTCGCCCGAGCATCAAGCTCGGACGAGTACGTTTGCTCATCTCTATACAAGACCCATTAATTAAAAGCGAGATCAAAAACACCTTAGAGGAATACTTCAGTAACAGCACAAATCAGGAAACAGCCCCACTCGCCGTGTGGGAGGCCCATAAATGCATTATTTGGGTGTCCCTCATCAGTATTGGATCCAGAGTCAAAAAAGAACTTAGCGCCCAACTACGGCTCCTCCTCGATCGCATTCAGATCCTGGAGTCGGCACATAAACAAACTCTAGACGTTACGGCAGAGTCTGAGTTAATACAATGGCGAGATAAGGAACGCTCTCTGACCATGGCGTGAGCTAAGGGCATGTTGACAAAGTGTAGGAGACACTTTTATGAGTACGGCAATAAGCTCAGTCGCACTCTGGCCCGGGCTTTGCGGAAGGAGCGAACTCGTTCTTACATTACTAACATCTCCTCTCCATCTGGCGTTAGCCTCCACAGGCCGCAACAGATCGCTGAAGCATTTAGCGATTATTTCAAGTCCCTCTACAACCTAGCCCCACCCCCTCCTGAGCAAGTACGATCCTCTCGTAGATCTTTGATTCAAACCTATCTCCAAAACTCAAGCATGCCTCAGATCCCACAAGACACAATTCAAATGTTAGAATCTCCCATTTCGCAAGAGGAACTTACCCGCGTACTAAAACAATCCCGTACAGGAAAAGCACCAGGCCCGGACGGTTTTACCCCCCAATACTATAAGACATTCGTTGAAACTCTGTCCCCCCATTTCCTCAATGCCTTCAATTCGCTTACCTCGGGCAATAGCCCCCCAAGAGATACCCTGAAAGCGTTTATTACGGTAATCCTGAAGGAAGGTAAAGATCCTTCTCAATGCCAAAGTTATCGTCCCATATCTCTCCTAAATGTGGACCTAAAACTCTTCTTGAAAATCCTTGCCAATCGCTTAGCACTAGAGATGAGCGAACGTGTTCTTCCGAGCTTGATATTCGTGCGAATATTAGGGTGTTCGGGATGTTCGTTATTCGTAACGAACACCATGCGGTGTTCTGGTTACTTTCACTTACTTCCCTGAGACGTTTGCGCGCTTTTCTGGCCAATTGAAAGACAGGGAAGGCATTACAACTTCCCCCTGTGACGTTCAAGCCCTATACCACCTCCCTGCTGTGAGTGGCTGGGAAGATCAGGTGTCACCCGAATATAAAAGTCGGCCCCTCCCGCGGCTCGCCTCAGATGCCTGGTGAGTTAGATGAGGGACAGTGCTGTTTGTACCGGAGCTGCTGTAGGGAAAGAATTGGTAGTTAGTGTAGGCTTCAAGACCCCCCAAAGGTCCTTATTAGGGCCACTGATAGCTGTGTGTTGGCTGCTGTTAGCAGTGCCATTTTTTTTTTTTCTCAAAATCGGCTCTGCAGAGCGTTGCACCTGGCATTAGGGACAGAAGTGCTGCATAGGCAGGGAGAGTGTTAGGAGTGAGTGTAGCCTTCAAGAACCTCAACGGTCCTTTCTAGGGCCATATTTATCCGTGTGCAGTACTGTCCAGGCTGCTGTTAGCTGTGCTGCATTTTTTTTTGGCTTCTCAAAATCGCCTCTGCAGAGCATTCCACCCTCCATTGATACTGCAGGGAAAGAATTGTATAGGCAGGGCCACAACACAGTTATTATTCATAGAATATACGCAGTGCGGCCTTTTGCTTGTAAAACAAGTGAAAATAATTCTATTTGTCCTGCCTCTGTCCGTCCTAATGCCGGTGGACACGTGTCGGCTGCGTCTGCAACCTGTAAAAATCATACGCACCCAGCTACGTTTTACTCCTGGCTTCGCCATTTGCTTTCCTTAATTGGGAAAAAAAATACCTGCTCTGCCACAGTTAATAACTCTGCTACCCTCACGTTCTGTGACACATTAGCAGGAAAACAGCACAGTTATTAAACTTCCCATGTTCATTGAATATACGCAGTGCTGCCTTTTGGTGGAAAAAAACTGAAAACAAATCTATTTGTCCAGCCTCTGTCCGTCCTAAGGGCGGTGGACACGTGTGAGCTGCGTGAACAACATTGCTAAATCAGACGCACCCAGCTACGCTTTACTGCTGGTTTTGCCATTTGCTTTCCTTAATTGGGAAAAAAATACCTGCTCTGCCAGAGTTATAATAACTCTGCTACCCTCACGTTCTGTGACACATAAGCAGGGACACAGCACAGTTATTAAACTTCTCATGTTCATTGAATATACGCAGTGCTGCCTTTTGGTGGAAAAAAACTGAAAACAAATCTATTTGTCCAGCCTCTGTCCGTCCTAAGGGCGGTGGACACGTGTGAGCTGCGTGAACAACATTGCTAAATCAGACGCACCCAGCTACGCTTTACTGCTGGCTTTGCCATTTGCTTTCCTTAATTGGGAAAAAAATACCTGCTCTGCCAGAGTTATAATAACTCTGCTACCCTCACGTTCTGTGACACATAAGCAGGGACACAGCACAGTTATTAAACTTCTCATGTTCATTGAATATACGCAGTGCTGCCTTTTGGTGGAAAAAAACTGAAAACAAATCTATTTGTCCAGCCTCTGTCCGTCCTAAGGGCTGTGGACACGTGTGAGCTGCGTGAACAACATTGCTAAATCAGACGCACCCAGCTACGCTTTACTGCTGGCTTTGCCATTTGCTTTCCTTAATTGGGAAAAAAATACCTGCTCTGCCAGAGTTATAATAACTCTGCTACCCTCACGTTCTGTGACACATAAGCAGGGACACAGCACAGTTATGAAACTTCTCATGTTCATTGAATATACACAGTGCTGCCTTTTGGTGGAAAAAAACTGAAAACAAATCTATTTGTCCAGCCTCTGTCCGTCCTAAGGGCGGTGGACACGTGTGAGCTGCGTGAACAACATTGCTAAATCAGACGCACCCAGCTACGCTTTACTGCTGGCTTTGCCATTTGCTTTCCTTAATTGGGAAAAAAATACCTGCTCTGCCAGAGTTATAATAACTCTGCTACCCTCACGTTCTGTGACACATTAGCAGGGACACAGCACAGTTATTAAACTTAGATTATTCATTCACTAGAGGCAGTGGGGCCTTTCGTTTTCCAAAAAGGGCAAAAATTATATTTGGCCTGCAGTCTTGCGCCAATTTATTTCCTGCCTGTGAAATCAAATCACTGGTAATACAGCATGCTGAGGGGTAGGGGTAGGCCTAGAGGACGTGGACGCGGCCGAGGACGCGGAGGGCCAAGTCAGGGTGTGGGCACAGGCCGAGCTCCTGATCCCGGTGTGTCGCAGCCGACTGCTGCGCGATTAGGAGAGAGGCACGTTTCTGGCGTCCCCACATTCATCGCCCAATTAATGGGTCCACGCGGGAGACGGTTATTAGAAAATGAGCAGTGTGAGCAGGTCCTGTCCTGGATGGCAGAAAGTGCTTCGAGCAACCTATCGTCAACACGCAGTTCTGCGCCGTCCACTGCTGCAAATCCGAATCCTCTGTCTGCTGCTCCTCCTTCCTCCCAGCCTCCTCACTCCACTACAATGACACCTGCTCAGGAGCGGGAACACTCCCAGGAACTTTTCTCGGGCCCCTGCTCAGATTGGGCAGCAGCGGTTCCTCTCCCACCAGAGGAGTTTATCGTCACTGATGCCCAACCATTCGAAAGTTCCCGGGGTCCGGGGGATGAGGCTGGGGACTTCCGCCAACTGTCTCAAGAACTTTCTGTGGGTGAGGAGGACGATGACGATCAGACACAGTTGTCTTGCAGTGAGGTAGTAGTAAGGGCAGTAAGTCCGAGGGAGCAGCGCACAGAGGATTCGGAGGAAGAGCAGCAGGACGATGAGGTGACTGACCCCACCTGGTGTGCAACGCTTACTCAGGAGGACAGGTCTTCAGAGGGGGAGTCAAGGGCATCAGCAGGGCAGGTTGCAAGAGGCAGTGCGGTGGCCAGGGGTAGAGGCAGGGCCAGACCGAATAATCCACCAAGTGTTTCCCAAAGCGCCCCCTCGCGCCATGCCACCCTGCAGAGGCCGAGGTGCTCTAAGGTCTGGCAGTTTTTCACAGAGACGCCTGACGACCGACGAACAGTGGTGTGCAACCTTTGTTGCGCAAAGCTCAGCCGGGGAGCCAACACCAACAGCCTCACCACCACCACCATGCGCAGGCATATGATGGCCAAGCATCCCACAAGGTGGGACGAAGGCCGTTCAGCGCCTCCGGTTTGCACCCCTGCCTCTCCCCCTGTGCCCCAACCTGCCACTGAGATGCAACCCCCCTCTCAGGACACAGGCACTACCGCCTCATGGCCTGCACCCACACCCTCATCTCCGCTGTCCTCGGCCCCATCCAGCAGTGTAGTTCAGCGCACCGTCCAGCCGTCGCTTGCGCAAGTGTTCGAGCGCAAGCGCAAGTACGCCGCCACGCACCTGCACGCTCAAACGTTAACCGTCCGCATCGCAAAATTCATCAGCCTTGAGATGCTGCCGTATAGGGTTGTGGAAACGGAGTCCTTCAAAAGTATCATGGAGGCGGCGGCCCCGCGCTACTCAGTTCCCAGTCGCCACTACTTTTCCCGATGTGCCGTCCCAGCCCTGCACGACCACGTCTCCCGCAACATTGTACGCGCCCTCACCAACGCGGTTACTGCCACGGTCCACTTAACTACAGACACGTGGATAAGCACAGGCGGGCAGGGCCACTACATCTCCCTGACGGCACATTGGGTGAATTTAGTGGAGGCTGGGACAGAGTCAGAGCCTGGGACCGCTCACGTCCTACCCACCCCCAGAATTGCGGGCCCCAGCTCGGTGCTGGTATCTGCGGAGGTGTATGCTTCCTCCACTAAAGCACCCTCCTCCTCCTCCTCCTCCTCCTCTGTCTAGCAACAGCATGTCGCCAGCAGTCGGTGTCGCGCAGTGTGGCAGCACAGCGGTGGGCAAGCGTCAGCAGGCCGTGCTGAAACTACTCAGCTTAGGCGATAAGAGGCACACGGCCCACGAACTGCTGCAGGGTCTGACACAGCAGACCGACCGCTGGCTTGCGCCGCTGAGCCTCCAACCGGGCATGGTCGTGTGTGACAACGGCCGTAACCTGGTGGCGGCTCTGCAGCTCGGCAGCCTCACGCACGTGCCATGCCTGGCCCACGTCTTTAATTTGGTGGTTCAGCGCTTTCTGAAAAGCTACCCACGCTTGTCAGACCTGCTCGTAAAGGCGCGCCGGCTCTGCGCACATTTCCGCAAGTCCCACACGGACGCTGCCACCCTGCGCACCCTGCAACATCACTTTAAGCTGCCAGTGCACCGACTGCTGTGCGACGTGCCCACACGGTGGAACTCTACGCTCCACATGTTGGCCAGGCTCTATGAACAACGGAGAGCTATAGTCGAATACCAACTCCAACATGGGCGGCGCAGTGGGAGTCAGCCTCCTCAATTCCTTTCAGAAGAGTGGGCCTGGTTGGCAGACATCTGCCATGTCCTTGGTAATTTTGAGGAGTCTACCCAGGTGGTGAGCGGCGATGCTACAATCATTAGCGTCACCATTCCTCTGCTATGTATCTTGAGAAATTCCCTGCAAACCATAAAGGCAGCTGCTTTGCGCTCGGAAACGGGGGCGGGGGAAGACAGTATGCCGCTGGATAGTCAGGGCACCCTCCTGTCTATTTCTCAGCGCGTACAGGAGGAGGAGGAGGAGCATGAGGAGGATGAGGAGGAGGGGGAAGAGACAGCTTGGGCCGCTGCTGACGGTACACCGGCTGATTGCCTGTCATCCTTTCAGCGTGTATGGCCTGAGGAGGAGGAGGAGGAGGAGGAGGATCCTGAAAGTGATCTTCCTAGTGAGGACAGCCATGTGTTGCGTACTGGTACCCTGGCACACATGGCTGACTTCATGTTAGGATGCCTTTCTCGTGACCCTCGCGTTGCACGCATTCTGGCCATGACGGATTACTGGGTGTACACACTGCTCGACCCACGCTATAAGGAGAACCTGCCCACTCTGATTCCCGAAGAGGAAAGGGGTTCGAGAGTGTTGCTATACCACAGGACCCTTGCGGACAAGCTGATGGTAAAATTCCCAGCCGACAGCGCTAGTGGCAGAAGGCGCAGTACCGTAGGCAAGGTAGCAGGGGATGTGCGTAGATCGAGCAGCATGTACATCCCAGGCAGTGCAACAGTCTTTAAGGGCCTGGCCAGCTTTATGGCTCCCCACCAAGACTGTGTCACCGCTCCCCAGTCACGGCTGAGTCGGCGGGAGCACTGTAAAAGGATGGTGAGGGAGTACGTAGCGGATCGCACGGCCATCCTTGGTGACGCCTCTGCCCCCTACAACTACTGGGTGTCGAAGCTGGACACGTGGCCTGAACTAGCGCTGTATGCCCTTGAGGTGCTTGCTTGTCCTGCGGCTAGCGTCTTGTCGGAAAGGGTGTTTAGTGCGGCTGGGGGAATCATCACAGATAAGCGTAGCCGCTTGTCAACCGACTGTGCCGACAGGCTAACACTGATCAAGATGAACAAAGGCTGGATTTCCCCAGACTTCTGTTCTCCACCAGTGGACAGCAGCGATACGTAAGCAATACGTAGGCTGCACCCGCGGATGGAAGCTACGTTCTCTCTCACCATCCAAAACGGGGACATTTCTGCTTCATCAATCTGTGTCTAATATTCCTCCTCCTCCTCCTCCTGCTACTCCTCCTGAAACCTCACGTAATCACGCTGAACGGGCAATTTTTCTTAGGGCCACAAGGCTCACTCAAATAATTTTTCAGAACAATTTTTATAAGTTTCAATGCGCTTAAAAGCGTTGGAACTTTAACTTGAACCAATTTTTCGTTACACTGGGCTGCCTCCAGGCCTAGTTACCACTTAAGCCACATTAACCAAAGCGATTCACCTGCCATCTTGGTTAGGCATGGCCAATTTTTACTGAGGTACATTAGTACTGTTGGTACACCAATTTTTTGGGGTAATAGTAATTTCTATGTTCTTCGCCTGCACTCATGGTACAGAAAGGTGTGTGGGGTTGGCCTACACTTTAGCTACATAAATGTAACTTGTGCCTTGGCTATACTAAGGCTACTGAAATGGAACTAAGACTGCGCTCCCACTATACTGCTGCTTCAGAATTGTTACTGGGGCCTGTCTTGAGTGCTACTATTGCTGACATGGAACGAAGACTGCGCTCCCGCTATACTGCTGCTTCGGAAATTGTTACTGGGGCCTGTCTTGAGTGCTACTATTGCTTACATGGAACGAAGACTGCGCTCCCGCTATACTGCTGCTTCAGAATTGTTAATGGGGCCTGTCCTGAGTGCTACTATTGCTGACATGGAACGAAGACTGCGCTCCCGCTATACTGCTGCTTCAGAATTGTTAATGGGGCCTGTCCTGAGTGCTACTATTGCTTACATGGAACGAAGACTGCGCTCCCGCTATACTGCTGCTTCGGAATTGTTACTGGGGCCTGTCTTGAGTGCTACTATTGCTTACATGGAACGAAGACTGCGCTCCCGCTATACTGCTGCTTCAGAATTGTTAATGGGGCCTGTCCTGAGTGCTACTATTGCTGACATGGAACGAAGACTGCGCTCCCGCTATACTGCTGCTTCAGAATTGTTAATGGGGCCTGTCCTGAGTGCTACTATTGCTTACATGGAACGAAGACTGCGCTCCCGCTATACTGCTGCTTCGGAATTGTTACTGGGGCCTGTCTTGAGTGCTACTATTGCTGACATGGAACGGACACGTGGAGAGGACACGTAGTGCCTCAAAAACATCCCCCTCCTCCTCCAACAGGGAAAACATTGTTGGCAAATGCCTTTGCATTGGTTCGTCTGGTGGCAGTCCAAGAATTTCACCTTTACCGACACAACAAGAGAGCCCCCACACCATCCCCCCGCCACGGCCCACTTAATCCTGGCCACATTCCGAAAACCAACAAAATACAACCGTGCTACTAGGTCCGCAGTCACCACCACATTACCACCAACGCGGTTACTGTTAAGGTGCATATTACCAGTCTGACTGGGGCATGCAGACACCTTGACAGAATGAATAGTGTGTGGCACATAGGTTCCCCATTGCTATGCCCACGTGTGCAGCTCCTGATGGCGGTGGCACAGGATTCTATTTCTCATTGGTTCTGTACAGCATTGTGGGCTATCGCCCCGCCCCTATTAAAGAGGGTCGCTGCCTAGCCGTGCCAACCCTCTGCAGTGTGTGCCTGCGGTTCCTCCTCATGGCAGACGCACTTCTAAATAGACATGAGTGTGGCGTGGCATGAGGGCAGCTGAAGGCTGCGCAGGGACACTTTGGTGTGCGCTGTGGGGGGGAGGGGGGGGGGCGGTTGGGCAGCATGTAACCCAGGAGAAGTGGCAGTGGAGTGTCATCCAGGCAGTGATTGTGCTTTGTTGTAGCTAGTGTGGTGCTTAGCAAAGGTATGCCATGCTAATGAGGGCTTTTCAGAAGTAAAAGTTGTTGGGAGGGGGGGGGGGCACTCTTGCCGGTATTGTGGCTTAATAGTGGGACCTGTGAACTTGAGATGCAGCCCAACATGTAGCCCCTCGCCTGCCCTATCCGTTGCTGTGTCGTTCCCATCACTTTGTTGAATTGCCCAGATTTTCACACATGAAAACCTTAGCGAGCATCGGCGAAATACAAAAATGCTCTGGTCGCCCATTGACTTCAATGGGGTTCGTTGTTCGAAACGAACCCTCGAGCATCGCGGGAAGTTCGTTCCGAATAACGAGCACCCGAACATTTTGGTGTTCGCTCATCTCTACTTAGCACCCCTTCTCGGTGATATAATTCACGGAGATCAAGTGGGGTTCGTGCCCCTGCGGGAGGCACGGGACAATACTGTCAGGGCTATTAACATCATTCATCAGGCGAAAATAACCTCCCTGCCCATATGCCTTCTTTCTACGGATGCTGATAAGGCCTTTGACAGAATTGACTGGGATTTCTTGAAATAAACGCTTTGTCACTTAGGGCTGGGTCACAACATGCTGAACTGGATCTTTAGCCTATACTCCTCCTCCACAGCCTCGGTCAAAGCAAATGGTATATTTTCCTCCCCCTTCAATATCTCAAACGGCACGCGACAGGGTTGTCCTCTTTCCCCTCTCCTCTTTATCCTGTGCCTGGAACCCCTCCTCTGCCATATTCGATCCAATGTCAACATAGGGGGCGTGCGAATGGGGGGGAACAATACACAAAGTAGCTGCATATGCGAACGATCTACTGTTCTTTCTGTCATTCCCTCGGGTCTCCCTTCCTGTCCTTCTGCACGAACTTCGTACCTACGCCACGTTCTCAAATTTTAAAATTAATTATCAAAAATCGGCAGCTCTAAATATGTCCCTCCCCTTCTCCCTGATGGCCGAGATAAAAGACTCCTTTGATTTTAAGTGGGCCAGAGACAGCATCAAATACCTAGGGGTATATCTCACGGCAGACAACTCCGGCCTTTACGCAGCCAATTTCCCAAATCTCTTAAATAACATCAAAAGAGACCTTACCTCATGGACAAAGGGCTTTTTCTCCTGGTTTGGCAGGTGTTCAATATTTAAGATGAACATTCTACTAGGGTACTATACACGCTCCAAGCTTTACCCATTGACATCCCTAGACTTTTTTTTCCGACACCTGTATTCCCTGCTCACGAAGTTTGTCTGGGCAGATAAGCCTACCCGTATAGCCCGGAGTCATCTGTTCAGGCCTAAGGAGATGGGGGGCCTTGGCCTTCTAGATCTAGTGCCTTACCACCAGGCTTCCCAATTGATGAGAGTGGTTGACTGGGTCAGGCATTCAGAAGATAAGCAGTGGATCTAAATGGAACAGACACTTTCCTCAATACCCTTGTCGACCCTCCCTTGGGTTCAAGAAGACATCCCAGTGGAGATTAGGTTGCATCCTAGAATAGGACCCACTCGTAGAGTGCTATCTCGGGTACTTCAAAGGCCTGGGGTTTCACCGAGTCCCTCACCACTGTTTCCTATCCTAGGTAACCCAGCCTTCCCTCCTAGTCTAGAGGTTGGTGGGTTTCAAACCTGGCATCTTAACGGCAGGTTTAGAGCGTTCCATATTATCTCAGAGGGACATTGGTTGTCAGTAGATGAGTTGACCAACATCACAGACCCAGTGCCGCTGAACTTCTGGCAAATTCATCAAATTAAGCATTTTCTCCTTTCTCTACCCTCAACCACTGGATTTTCACGAGCAAAGACCCTATTTGAGCAACTTTGTAGTGGGGCGGGTCCCTCACGCCATACCCTTTCACGCATGTATAATATTCTATCATTGGAAGCGGAGAACTCCACACCTCCATATGTCTTGGCCTGGGAGAGGGAGTTGGGGATGCCATTTACACCTGAACAGTTAACAAAAATCTACACTTACACGCATAAGTCCTCCATTTCAAGCAAGATTCAGGAAACATGATTCAAAATTCTCTCTCGCTGGTACAGGGTTCCCTCCCGGTTACATAAAATGTTCCCTGCAGTATCCCCACTTTGTTGCAGATGCGGTGCTGGCCAGGGGACTTTACTACACATTTTCTGGGACTGCCCGGTGCTGACAGATTTTTGGTCAGAGGTGTGGCGTAATGCCTCCAAATTCACAGACTTCGCTCTGCCAAAATCGCCTGCAATCTTCCTGCTGCATCTCAGTGACATCCCAGAGTATACCTGCAGGCGCTTGGTGGTGAGACACCTGGTAAACGCAGCAAGGGCTTGTGTCCCCAAACTTTGGAGACAAACACTACCGCCCTCTATTTTATTGTGGTTTCATCTTATATGTGAGATCAGAGAGATGGAAGAGCTCACAGCATCACTCACAGACGCTCATGAAAAATTTGCCAAAACATGGCATCATTGGCTGGAGTTCGAAAACTCTGATGAATATAAGAATCTCCCTGGACAGAAGGTTAGGTAGCTTTTCCAACAGGGGTTTTCAGCCAGTTATTAAATCCCCCACCTCCATGCCTTATATGCCTTCTCTTACAGAACATAGGGACCTGTATTTGTTCCCCCCCCCCTTTTTTTTGTCTTATCCGTCTTTGTCTTCTTGCTTTTCCCTCTCCCTCAAACCTTCTATGTTCCCTTTCCCTATCCTTGCTGCAAGTTAAGTTAAATATGGTCAGGACCTACCTGGTCCCATATTGTGACTGATATTTTGGAATGTTAAAGATGTATGTACACATATATTTTGTTTTTGTATTTGGTAAATGTTGAATTGCAGTTTTATATGGAAAACTTATAAATAAAGAATTAAAAAAATAAAAATACCCGTGCAAAGCTTGTAACACCAAATAGCGCAGCAAACGTACTACTGGAAAGGGTGTGGGGGTGAGCTGTTAATAGCCCGAACCATCCCAAATTGTCACAATGAAACCTAACTTTCTTATTGCAGAACCATTCAGCCCATAGAGTCACTGTGACAATAATTGGGAAAAGCTCAAGCACCACCCAATTCCTGACCAATGCTGGTTTAACCCATTCATTAGGCCATTGACCATTGCACGGTTGTCCTTGAAAAAAGCATCAAACTCCAACATACTTGCCTCATCTGTAAACAGTTCGCAGTCAGAATTCTCAATTGACTCCAAAATCATTGACGATTTCCCATTGTAATATTCCAAAAAGGACATCCACACCTCCAAATCTGCCCAATGTTATTTCCCTAAGTAAATCTTTTCCTAAGTAAATATAATAATGGTCCGCCTTTACTTCTGAATGTGGTGTCCCCCAAAACATCAACAAAAAACTCTTTCAAGGGGCATTATCGGACACACAAAATTATTCTTTCCTAACAGAGATTGTAATTCTCGCAGGATAATCTTATTGAACTGCCAGGCTGCAATGAGTGCAATTTATCCGTGGCAACCTACACTTCATAGCTGCCATGTCTATGGTATTGCACAAACAAACAAGTTGAAGGCCCTTCTGTTTTTCGGGTGCTATCGGGACTCTCAAGTGTTGCAACACCCACTGAACAGTTGAAAGGAGCTTAGGACATATCGGCATATGAAGTACTGCGCCAATACCTGCTACATCCTTTACCATCCACTCCAAAAAGGAGGAAACTGCCTCAAAATCTCCACTATAAATTGAACATCCCACAAAATATACCCCTTCCCAATAACATCCCAACAAATGGATGCTTTTGGGATGACCCACTGGAAGGCGAAAAGTTGATTTAATATCTGTCTTCGCCCAAAATGCGCCCATATTTTCAAACCCAAGTAACTGTCACCTCAAATGGCGTGTAAACTACGGAACAAAGCTATGTCGTCATTGACTGACACACTTTTTAGATATGATAAAAGACCCGACTCCCACTGAAAAGGACTGCCCATATTTTACTGGGGCCATCGCCCTTAACCAGAGGCCTATGTTTATGTGGTCACACCTAATATTAGGGCAAACCACTTTCTGTTTCCTGAACAGCTTGTCGTAGTGCAGCCAGGTTTGCCCGCTGTATACCCGATACGCTTCCTCAATTGTATCCATATAACCAAAAAGTGGGGGACAGTTTTCCGACACTTCTCGCCGATAATGCTGGCTAAAATGACAAATGCCTGAAACCAATTTGTAAATGTCTGCGGAATAAGGCACTATCATTTCTTCTCTTCCTCCTCCTTCTTTGATTCTGTACTCTTCCCTTTATCCAGATAACATTTTTCCAATGGAAGGAGAGAGAAAATCTCCACATATTCGTCCCTAACCTCCTTTTGAAATGCACTCCCAGCAGTCCCCCAAAATACACATAATCCCCCCCCTTTTTTTTGTCATCTACCCGTATCCCATCCCTATCATTCTCTGTCTGCACTGCAACCATTGCCCCCAACATCGGCTGAACCTCAGCTGCTACATGACTCCACCCGAAAGGTACATTACCCATACTTGTCGACAGAATTGACGGTGTCGTCCATGCTGAAATTGGAGATGGAACACCTCCTAAACCCAGATCCTCTTTCGTACCTATTTAAAAGTTCAGGAACACTACCCAAAATGTCCCTTAAAATCTTCACTAGCACTGTGCACATTTAAACTGTAAGCTTCACCCCTGTACCCTCAACCTAAATCGATGCCCATGAACCCCAAAATTGTATGGACATAACACGGACATATACTCACCAGGCTACATAGGAGCTGTGATCCCATAAGCCATTGTCCCTGTATCCTGACTATGCTGACAAGACGTCTCCGCTTCCTCTTTGGTCCCCGGCGGAACCTCCTAAATCCTGACTATCTACGAACAACCCACTGATCCAGAGGCTGACACCGCTGTCCTCAATGACGAATCCTTCCTCGGTGCTGCAGAATTAGCCGATTGGACGGGGGCATAGATTTGCCTAACCCAAGGGCCTTATACATGTCGACCCAGCTAAGTCTTTGGATGGAGTTGGTACACCCCACTAAAGATCATCTGGTGCAGGACCTTGCTTTGTCCTCCTACGGACCCACCCTTCTTGGGGACTTGTGGTTCCCTAAGCAGATTCTACGGGGACGGGGAAAGGTTGGCCCCCTCTTGAGAGGAGTCATGGAGACCTGGCTTAAGCTAGGAGGAGAGCTGGCTCCTCTGCCCTCTCCTCTCACTCCTTTAAATGCTCTGCACACGACATTAGGACTTCAACTAGACCCATGTTCTGCAGGTAGCTGGCTGATCCTGTCTGATAAAAAAATATCAGACTTACAGACGAGAGCTCACCTGCCCCCCTCGGATATTTTGGGTGCACTATTGCCCGGGCATAAGCTTCCTTTTCTTGTGACGATGCACATAGAGCATCTATTCAGAAAGTTTTTGACCATGCATAGGTCGATGAGACCCTTAACTAATTTTGAGAAATCTCTTAACGATCAAAACAAAGCTAAGAGGAAACTCGCTGTCATTCGTAAACAATATGTTTCTCCCCCACACAATTCTAAACCAGCGTTCATCACCTCCTGGGAGAGGGAGCTCAAGATCTCTGTCAGAGAGTGATACGAGGGTCATCCTTAGCAACTCATTTGGCGCTTCCCCGTGTGTCACTTCGCAGGAATCACATTATAAGTTGCTATCTAGATGGTACAGAACTCCCCAGTGGCTCTTGGACCATAAACTTACAGCTAAGGGAACCTGCTGGAGGTGTGACTCTGATACTGGCTCTTATCTACATCTGTGGTGGGAATGCCCGGTGCTGGTTCCCTTCTGGAGGGATGTGGAGCGTGTGCTGTGTAGGTTGGCTCTGGGGCTGGTCCTTTCCCCTGAGGTGTTTTTTCTGTGGAGACCGTCCGCTACCTTCCATCCGCAGAGGAACAAATTGATAGCACTTTTGATTGATGTCGCTAAGTCTTTCATCCCCCTTCTCTGGCTTAGGAAAGATTCTCCCTCCCTGATTAAATGGAGAGAGAGGGTTGATCTCCTGTCTGCCCTAGAGGAGCTGAATAGTTATGCCAGCAGTTCTCATGAGAAATATTTAGAAACATGGGGCCCTTGGCAAGCTATCAGGGGAGAGGTATGTTAAACCTTAGGTCCCCCGAGGACTGTAGGAGACGATACCCGTTTTCCACCCTGCCTCCTGTATCACCATGAATCTTGATCTTCCCTCCTATTACATTTCTACCCCTTAGCTCAGTCCTCACGATTCACAAATTGCCCCCCTAGTCTCTTCGTTTTTCGTTTCTCTCAGAATGGACTGTCATCATAAGCAGAGACTAAGGGAAGTACGAGACGATCCCCCCCCCCTCTACCCCCCTCCCAATTCCCCCTCCCCCCCTAACCCACCCTTTGTAGTATGTTCCCTATTGTTCCTGTTTTCTCCATGTTCATAGTTTTGGATAAGACCCGGAGGTATCCCGTACGGGGCCGAGCCCCGAATGGGGATCTCCCTCCCCAAAGGGTTATTAATACTGTGCTGATGTTCTCGTCTCTATGCTAAAATTGGGTGATTTGCATCTCAATGATTCATTGCTTGTTCATTAAGTGATCCTTTTATGCTACTGGAGACGTAGTCTTATATTCTGTTGTTGATTGTTATAAAATTCGAAATGTCAATAAAAATTTGAATTAAAAAAAAAAATAAGAATTAGCCGATTGCTGCCCATCCTGCTGACATCTAGACCGACCCTACGCTAGACTCCAGGCATCCTCTTCCCATCTCTCTCAGCTGGACGATAGGGAAGCTCCCTGACTGGTGCATTGCCAGGTGAGCTTCCCGCATGTCTCTGGTACTCTTTGGTGTCAGATGGGTGCTAGGCTCATACCCTTTTTTGGAGCAAGGCCTACCACCCAGCGCTGAGCCCCACCATCTCATGGGATTCCTCCGAGGCCAAAGTTTGTCTTGGAGCCCACCAACTTCTCTTAACCCCTTAAATGCAGAGGTGTAACTTAAAGCTCCTGGGCCCCAATTCAAAACCTGCAACATGGCCCCCAACTATAATGCTTTATTCATAGTACTGGACTCTCTATAGAGAAACTTTATGGGCCCCCTAAGGCTCCTGAGCCCAGTTTTTCATGAAAATAGGACCTACACTGATAAGACCTACCCCGGTTTTTGGGGGAGGCTTGAAATATATCCCTCCCATGAAAATAGGACCTAGCTAACCTGCTTAAAAAAAAAATAAATACTGGGGGCGTGGCTTGAGCGGAGCAGATGGCAGACATGTTCTGAATAGCTCCGTTACATACACCAGCCTAAAGCAACTATCAGCCAGCCGAGGTAACTAAAACCAGCTCAAAAGACAGGGGAGACTCACCCCATCCCGAAAATGTCCAGGAGAAGAATGGGGAAGCCTTGCCAGAAGCACCTGACAGTCTTTTACCCAGCGTGTGGCCCAGAGGAAGAAGAAAGCAAGATGGAGGTGGCCTCATGCGGAGCGGAGAGGGAGCAGGATACAGAAGCGGAGGGTCCGGCCGACGCTGCAGATGAGAACAGCAGTAAGCGCAGCTCATCAACCTCCCCACCGCCACTTCACACTCCCCCCGACACTGTCATTCCTCCTAATTCCCGTAGAGGAACACCTAGAAGGCAGAGAGGTGGGCGATCATCAGAGCGCCTCAGGAGAGGAGGGAGGTGCTGAGAAGATAGCGCCATCTTCTTCCCTGCAGTTTATATCAGGCACGGAGAAGAGGAGCATAAGCTCACCCAAAGAGAGTCCTGAACAAAAACAACCCAGAAGGGAAAATCCCTCTCCCCCCATAGCCACAGCTACATCAGATTGGCCAGGGGAAGAAGATTCTCCAGACCCTCTATTTAATATACAATGCTCCAACCAAACAGCCTCTGAATTCTTCATCAGAGAAATGGTCATAGCTTTAAAAGGCTCATTAAAAAGGGATATAGCTGAAGTGAATGCAAAAATAAACAACACCATAGAAGAAATAGGCAACAGAGTAGACCATCTCGAGAACAAAACAGGAGAGATCACCAGTTCACATAACGAACTTATTGATGCTCACTACAAACTGGAGGAGAAGTTCGAATCTCTAAAAAACAAAATGGCGGATCTTGAAGACCGTAACCGCCGCAACAACATAAAATTCGGAGGAATACCTGAATCGGTCAAAACAGAAGAACTAAATGATTATGCTCAAGACCTCATTAAAGCCCTCCTGCCGGACTCTAAAGTGGAGGAATGCATATTGGACAGAATCCATAGGCTCTCCAAACCAAAAAAACATCCCCGAAAATATACGTAGATGTCACGAAACTGGGGTTCAGGTACCGAAAGTCCCTAAAAGCTACCCACAATGCCTGTCCCTACCTACTTGCCCCCCTGGGCTAGGCCCCAGGGCGAAAACTGGGCGACGGTCTGTGTACTCACTAGGGGGCAGGGGGTCAGACTTACAAACAAATACCGAGACAAACAGACACAGAGGCAAGTCAGGAAGTCCGGGTCGGCAACAGGAGAATACGCGGTACCAGGGATCAGGTGAAGTCAAAGTCAGGTCGAAAAGCAGAGGGTCACAACGGGAAATCAGATGAGAATAATGCAGGTGTAGCCTGGAGACAAAGATACACTGGGAATGCTGGAGAGAAACAGGCACGTTTAAATGCTGTCAGAACTCCTGCCCCAGCAGCTGATTGGGTCGGGGAGCCTGCCAGCAGCCAGACCCAGGCAAAAGGCAGCGAGTGCAGATCCCAGACACCCAGCAGCAAGTGCAGATGCTGCTAGTCAGGATGTCATGGCAACGTGGACTGCATCAACCACATCGCCAGCAACTCGACCACCCAGGCACCGCCCCTGAGCACAGGAGCACGTGCCCGGAGCCAGTGTCCGGGACCCCGACAACCAGGGGAGGTCACCAAGACCGGAGCTCCCCTGCACCGCACCGAATCAGCTCGGGACTGATGGTGCGGACGCGGAGACCCCGAGAGCTGCCGGTCATAACACTAGAGACATCATAGCAAGAGTGCACTTTTTCCACAACAAAGAAAATCTGATGAGGGTAGCCAGAAATTTTAAAGCCCTTCCTCCCCCCCTACAGTAACATCAAGTTATATTCCGACTTCTCTCAGGTCACGATGACCGTGCGCAAAAAGCTCTCTCTCATAACAACAACCCTTAGAGAAAACAATATCTCCTATAGATGGGGCTTTCCCACCAAGCTCTACATCAACAGAGAAGGAACCGTCACCACTATAATCACCCAAGAAGAAGGCCTAGCCCTACTTCAGAAGTGGAACCTCCCCGCTACCAATCCTCATAGTCCTAATTATATTCAAAATGACTGGTCTCGGAAGCAACCAGGCAAACCTAGCAGGGGACGAACTCCCAACCGCTAGCTCCCCACTCAAGATCTTAAGGTTCCACCCATTTGACCTCGTATTAAACCGATCAGCACTTAAAAACACAGGCTGATGTCAGTTTAATCCCAACCATGACCTCATTCCAAGGACATAATCCCAAAATTTGGAAAGGTCCTTTTTCTTTATTTTTCAACAGTTGTTAAGTTACAACCAAGCAATGATACCCAACCTGAGTAAGAAGAACATACTTGCTCGTTCCCTTCCCCCTTCTCCCCCATCTACACCCCTAAATAGGACACACACACAAGCTCATGGATCAACACCTCTGTACCATCAAACAAGGATAGAAAAGTTCCTAACACAGGCCCACAAACAAGGTCAGTTTACTCTACCTGCAATGCCACGAACCTCCACATGGACCTGAAATTAGTATCCCTTAATGTAAAGGGACTGAATTCCTCCTTCAAAAGAGCAGCTCTCTGGAAAAAAGCAATCTCGCCAGAGGCGGACATATTTTGCACCCAGGAGACCCACCTATCCAAGCACAACCCGCCAAGGATCTCCCACCCAAGGTTCCCTAGAATCTTCACTGCCAATTAGAGATGAGAGAACGTACTCGGTAAGGGCGATTTCGCAATCGAGCACCGCGATTTTCGAGTACTTCACTACTCGGGTGAAAAGTACTCGGGTGCGCCGGGGGGCGGGGAGAGGCGTGGCGGCGTGGGGGGTAGCAGCGGGGAACAGGGGGGAGCCCTCTCTCTCTCCCTCTCCCCCCCACTCCCCGCTGCAACCCCCCGCGCCGCCACGGCGACCCCCGAATTGTTTCGCCTGAGTACGGAAGTACTCGAAAATCGCGGTATTCGGGCGAAAAAAGGGCGTGGCCGAGCACGTTCGCTCATCTCTACTGCCAATGCTTCAAAAAAAAAAAATCAGGCGTCCTTATCACATTCAAGAACTCAGTGGACTTTCAGCTTATAAAGGAAGTCAGAGACGTGGATGGCAGATTTATAATACTGATATGCAAAATTAATGGCTTTCTTGTCACCCTGGCCAATATTTACGCTCCCAACTCTAGACAGCTGAGGTTCTTGGGCAGAGTGACAAGGAAAATAAGGAAGATACAACAAGGCCCATTAATTGTATGTGGGGACTTTAACGCTACAGTAGATGAAGCATTAGACTCGAGCAACACAAGGAAGAGTAGAGGGGTGAACTTGTCCTCCTGGCTACAAAATACTGAGCTCTTTGATGCCTTTAGAGCCCTAAACGTAAATTCCAGATAATATACTTTCTATTCTTTTAGACACAGGTCTTTTTCAAAAGTCAACATGTTTCTGGTGGACTTCCAAATTCTTAACAGAATTCAAGAAGCAAAAATAGGGGTTACTTCTTGGTCAGACCGTGCTCCGATTACATTAACATTAAAACTAGACCCTAAGGCCCCACGCTCTAGCAACTGGAGAAATAAAACCTTCTTGATGAAAATCCCAAAATATCAAAGAAACGATTGTGGAATATTTTCAACTCAACGATACCCCAGAAACATATCGATTCACCCTCTGGAATGCCCACAAACCAGTTGTGAGGGGCATAATGATACAGCAGGGCTCCATCTTCAAAAAAGAAAAAATTAACCTCCTTAAAAAGACTCTGAAGGAATTAGAGTCTCTCGAAAAATCCATCAGATCCAACCCCTCGCCAACCTTATCTAGTGAACTTAGAACAGCTAGACTTAAAGTCCACAACATTTTGATAGAGGAACACAAAAGAGACCTAAAATCTATCAACTTACAACTTACTACACCGCCAATAATAAAAAAACACAAAATAGATGGCAAATAGAGTCAAACAAAAAAGGATTAAGGCCAAGATTCCCTTCATAAACGACCCATTAACTATCAACAAAATATCTAACCCCTTATCTATAGCTGAGGAATTCAGGAAATTTTATGAAGAACTTTATAACCTCAACAAAGACCCTACCATCGCTCAACCCACAGAATCTGCCATAAATAACTTCCTTTCATCCATACAACTTCCCAAATTGACTGATTCCCAACTAGAAAAATTTAATACACCAATTTCCTCTCAAGAGATACTCCAAGTTATCAATAAAGCCAAAAGAGATATAGCCCCAGGCCCTGATGGCTTCTCGTACGAATATTTCAAGTTATACAAAGACAATCTCATTCCCCACATGAGAAATCTATTTAACAAGGCCATGTCGAACGGTTCATTACCCCCTGAAATGCTTCAAGCAAATATCGCAACAATTCCCAAACCAGGCAAGGAACCATCATCCGCTGCAAATTTCAGACCTATATCACTTTTAAATAATGATACAAAAATCTACGCAAAAATTCTCTCTTTAAGATTATTGGAGGTCATTCCGGATTTAATCCACAGCGACCAAGCTGGCTTTGTCAAAGGTAGACAAGTGTCAGAAGCAACAAGACGACTACTGGGCATTTTGGCCGAGGTCGAGAACTCTCGAATGCCTTCTCTGCTCCTCACCCTAGACGCGGAGAAGGTGTTCGACAGAATACATTGGGGTTATGCCTTCTCTGTGCTCGAGAAATTTGGCTTTAAAGGAAATATTGCAATGGCCATTCAAGCCTTATACGGAGCACCTTCAGCTCGGGTCCTTATCAACGGAGTCACCTCCAAACCATTTAACATAACTAATGGGACGGGACAGGGATGCCCACTGTCTCATTCGCTACTCCTTCTCACAATGGAACCGTTAGCTGAAGCAATACGAATGTGCAGTGAGATTAAAGGGGTTCCTGTGGCAAGTAGACAGCATAAAATTGGTCTATTCGGAGACGATATTGTACTAATGTTATCTTCCCCCTCGAACTCACTTAGAGCGGCCTCAGATCTCCTGACCCACTTTGGGACAATCTCTTACTATAAAGTCAACCCAACTAAATCAAAACTACTACCAATTAACTTACATCCTGGGCTTCGAGACCTGGTTCAAGCAGAATTCCCGTATGTTTGGGATCCCTCGGGCATCCAATACCTGGGTACCATAATTAAATTGCCACTAAATAGTATTATGGATCACAACATAGAACTGCTAACAGAGAGCATCCAACAAGACTTAAACAACTTTAATAAAATAGAACTTTCATGGGTGGGAAGAATTGTGGTCTACAAAATGATGATCCTTCGTAAAATTCTTTACATCTTCAAAACACTAGCTCTTAAATGCAACCCCAAATCATTAAAAACTCTGCAAAACCAATTCATGTCCTTTATTTGGAACTATAAAAGACCCAGAGTAGCAGCAACCATTCTATACAGATCAAGAAGATCAGGTGGATTGGGTGTCCCTAACCTGACGGCCTATTATGAAGTCAACATCGTCTCCCAACTAAGACCATGGGGAGTTTCCCGTGAAGGCGTTAGCTGGCTCAACATTGAACAAAGCTCCTTGAACAACAAATCCCTTAGAAATCTTTTACTGGCTACAAGCATTAACATAAAAACAGGCCCCAGGAAAAATCCAATAGTCCACAACGCTACCCAAACATGGAAACACCTTCTACATATCACAAAAAACTTTCCCCCTAAAACAAAAATACCCCTCCCACTGGAAATAACAGAATTCCTTATAAACAATCTTAACACAAAAAGCTGGAGGAGTAAAGGCATTAAGTGGATCTCAGACCTAGCTGACGGAACCAAAATAAAACCCTTCCATTCTCTACAGGAAGAATATGGACTCCTGAGCGGCGACTTCCTCTTGTATTCCCAAATCAGAAGTAGCTGGCCCAAGGTAGCTCCAGAAGAGGTCTCCCTGCCCACCCCTCTAGTTAAATATCTCTTCAACCCCTCCCCTTACGAACTCCCCCTGAAAGACTTATACAAGCTTTTTCTGCGGTGGTGGAAACACCACGCAAAGCCCCCCAAAAAAGGCACACCTACTCAACTGGGAAAGAGAACTGGAAAATTCGTTCTCATCAACTCAATGGTCTAAAACGCATACATGGGCAAATGAGGCATCATTTTGCACCTTTGGTCCATTACAAGACCCTCACCCGTTAGTATAGATCCCCAGCAAGACTGGCAGACTTCTTTCCTGGAGTCTCCGATAGATGTTGGAGAGGCTGTGGGAAAAGAGGCTCCCTTATACACATTTTCTGGGGGTGCCCAAATATTAGATCCACTTGACAGGAATTTTTCGACCTCATAAAATAAATAACGAGACTGAGAATTCCTTATTCCGGAACTAGCAATTTTACCGTTAGGTATAGAAAACATCCCACGAAGGCATAGAAAATGGATAGCTCATGGACTTCTGGCCATAAAGCTATTGGTTGCGAGAAACTGGAAGTCTCAGTACACCCCTTCTCTGTTAGACATAACCCAGCTACTGGCAGAGCACTTAGCAATGGAAAGGATTTTCGCTTTTAGGCAGGACAGAGTCGCTAGATTTAAAGAAGAGTGGGCCCCATGGACGAGTCATTTTCAACTAGACCACACTAATATTAGACTAGACCCCTAAAATAGAGTTATACTTACCTTGTCTTTGCAGATTACATTACTAAGAAACATGAGGAAATGTGTTGATCAATATGGCAGTACACAGGAATGATCCTCCCCTCTCCCCACTCCACCCCCACCCCCCTCCCCTCCCCCACATTCCCCCCTCCACTTACCCCTCTTATAGAGTTCCAAATATAACACGTTATTTGTAAGCACGTTTCATATCCCAGTGCATATATTTGTATGTTGAGAATACTAAGATTTGAAATGTATTTGTGAATTTTCTTGTATGCACCAACTTTCTTCAATAAAAAGATAATTGAACAACAACAAAAAAAATACTCACCTGGTCCGTGGTGTCTCAATGCCTCGCGATGGTCTCCGGTGGCCCTGTGGCAAAGCCAGCGCTATGATTGGATCGAGCACTAGCAAATCACAGCTGGCGTTCAATAAGCCAATCATAGCCATTCAGGGATGTCATTCACTGGGTGGCTGTGATTGGCTCATCGAGCACCGGCTGTGATTGGCTGGTGCTCGATGAGCCAATTACAGTGCTCGCTTTGCTGGAGGCAGGGTATTCAAAGCCCTGTCACCAGCAAGAATCTGAGATGTCAGACGGGGAGGGCACTGCAGTTTGCCTCAGTGCCACCGGAGACCATCATATAGCATCAGGACGCCGCGGACCCCCCGAAAATAAGACACTGTACCTCTTTTGAGCAAACATTTATATAAGACAGTGTCTTATTTTCTGTTAAACATGGTAGCTACAACAGTGCTTCAGCTCCTCTCTCTGCGTTGTCATCTCGCTTACATCATGTTACCATGCAGGGCGGCGCTGGGTCCCGCGGCCAGCGCGCACCGCTCCGGTGTCGGCTCCAGCGTCCCGGGGCTCTGCAGTCGGGGTTCTCCCGGCAGCGTGGGGCAGCCAGCGTGCAGCGGCGTGGGCGTGCCCACCCGTAGGGTGCCGCCTGCTCTCCCCCACCTTCCTTATGCAACAGTGGGAGAGTCGGCTCCTCCCACTCTCCACCCCTGGGTGGAGGCTTGAAGTTAAAAGGCTGGCAGTGACCTGAGCTCACTGCCAGTTATTGGTTCTGTAAGCCACTAGTTAGTCTGCCTGTAGCGAGTCTCAGCAGCTCCTAGTTAGCTAGTCAGCTTTCTCCAGCCTGTCTTTGCTAAGTCTTCGTTTTGTTGGTCTGTTCCACCTGCCTCTTCTGTCGGCACTTTGTCCCCCGTTAATTAGTTCCATCTAGGTAGTCGCCAGGTCCCTAGCCAGAGCAGGGACTGCCGCCCAGTTGTCCACCTGGGTTAGCCAGGACCGAGGCAAGTAGGCAGGGACAGTGGGGTGCGGGCAGATCAGGGCACCCCACCTGGCGCTCAGGGGGCAGAGTGCCGTAACATAATATCTGGCCCTTTAAAACTGTTTTGTCGTGGATGGGAAATTAACAGGTCTTTAACTGCGTCCGAGAGGCCCTGCAGGAAAACGTCTTTCAGAGCGCTATCGTTCCATGCTGTATCCCCCGCATAGCGTCTGAAGTTGGAGCAATAATCCTCCACACAAAACGACCCCTGCTGCAGCGCCAGCAACCGCGAAACCGCCAACCCCGCTCAGTCCGGTTCATCGAAGATACCCCCGAGTTCCTGGAAAAAGGAGTCCATGGACTGCAGGCAGGAGGAACCCCTCGGGGATGGAAAAAGCCCAGGTCTGGGCAGAGCCCCGCAGCAGGGACATTATCAGCCCGACCCTCTGAGCCTCCGACCCGGAAGAACGGGGACGCATCCGAAAAAACAGGCGACACTCCTGTCGGAAAACAAAAAACTTGTTCCTCTCCCCAGAAAACACCTCGGGAAGAGCGCACTTGGGTTCTGGGCTGGCTGAGGCGTCTGGCCCCTGTGACACCCCCCACTGCTCCTGGGCCACCATGCGGGCGGATAAATCCTGGATCACAGGCACCAGGGCCTGCAGCTTGTTCGCGAGGGAACAAGCTGCAGGCCCTGGTGCCTGTGATCCAGGATTTATCCGTTGGACATCGGGTGATGACCTGCCCCCTGAGGTCTCCACGCTCGCAGCCGGAACAGGCGGAAAACTCCGAGTCCTAGCCAATTGTAGGGAGGATCGCCTAGGACTTCAGGTACTTCCTAAACTTTTGGTACCGTGTCATGTTAGATTCCGGGATTTGTCCCGATCGGGGCGGGCGTTTATTGATTCCGGAGCAGCCGCTAACTTGATAAGTCTGTGTTTTGTCCGTTCCCTGATGGCGGAATTTGTGGCGCTGAAGACGCCAATTCACTTTATCAGCATTGATGCTACCCCTCTCTCTACAGGCCTGGTGCGATGGAGGAACCCAGGATTGCAGTTCACGGTGGGGATTCTCCATTCGGAAGAACTGTCTTTCCTCGTTATGGAAAAAATGTCGGTTGATGTGGTGCTTGGTATGCCCTGGTTGGCGCTGCACAATCCGCAATTTGATTGGTCCACCCTGGAGTTGACTCATCCTGTCATAGTCACCTGTCTACTATAGCCATGTGCTCCGCAGATACTGTGCTCATTCCGGAGTATTTGTCAGACTTTCAGGATGTGTTCTCCAAAAAACTGTCTGAGGCTCTGCCTCCGCATAGGGAGTGGGATTGTGGTATTGACCTGATTCCCGACAGTCCCATCCCTAAGGGAGCCATTTTTAATTTGTCAGGCTGCGAGCACGAGGCCCTCAAGTCCTATATCTTGGAGGCTCTGGCCAACTGACATATCCGGCCGTCCAGGTCACCTGCCGGGGCATGCCTCTTCATTGTAGAGAAGAAGGATGGGACATTGAGGCCTTGTGTGAATTATCGGGCCTTGAATAAAATCACAGTGAAGAACCAGTGCTCCTTGCTCCTGATTCCTGACTTGTTGAATCAGGTGGTAGGGGCCCACTGGTTCTCCAAACTGGACTTGCGGGGTGCTTACAATCTAATTCGCATTAGAGAGGGAGATGAATGGAAGACGGCGTTCAACACCCCGTTAGGACATTTTGAATGTCTGGTCATGCCTTTCGGACTCTAACGCCCCCGCTGTGTTTCAGGGTTTTAGGAACACGGTCTTCCACGACTTCCTGGGGGTATTTCTGGTCATCTATCTTGATGAGATTCTGGTGTACTCGCCTGACTAGGACTCACATGTGCGGCACCTGAGGTTGGTCCTGACCCGTTTGCGCGAGTATCAACTTTTTGTCAAGTTAGAGAAATGCACATTTGGTTGTAAACAAGTATCCTTCCTTGGTTATGTAATCTCACCCACAGAGATTCAGATGGAGTCTGATAAAGTAGCAGCAATCTCCCAATGGGTCAGACCAGACAACCTCAAGGCTCTCCAGCGGTTCTTAGGTTTTACAAATTTTTACCGCAAATTCATTAGGAATTACTCAGTTATTGCTCAACCTCTGACCGACCTGACTAAGAAGGGGGCCGACTTGGTAAAGTGGTCGCCTGCAGCCCTTGAGGCCTTTAGCCGTCTAAAAAGGGCATTTACGACTGCCCCGGTGCTAATACTGCCGGACACACGACTACCCTTTTTCATTGAGGTAGATGCGTCTGAAGTGGGGACAGGAGCAGTATTGTCGCAGGAAGTCAGTGGGAGGTCTGGGTATAGCCCATGTGCGTTCTTTTCGTGGAAGTTCAATTCAGCAGAGCGCAACTACAACGTGGGTAACCGTGAATTATTGGCTATCAAATGGGCTCTGGAAGAGTGGCGACACCATCTTGAGGGTGCTAGACACCCAATTACCGTATATACAGATCACAAGAAACTGGTATATCTCTCCAATGCGAAAAGACTCACAGCTCGTCAAGCCAGGTGGGCGTTGTTTTTCGCCAGGTTTAACTTCGTCATGACATATATCCCAGGAGAGAAGAACGTGAAGGCGGACGCCCTGTCACGGAGTTTCGGGGTACCAGATAGTGAGACCATGACTCCCGAGAATATCTTAGTCCCCGTCGTGGTGGTGGCAGCTGTAGAGTCTAACTTTGTCCCTCAACTACAGGATGCTCAGCAGGACGCTTCTTTCGGGGGTGCCGGAGGGCAGATGATTTGTGCCAGAGACCCTACGTCCTAGAGTCATGGATGAATCTCACTCGTCGGTTCTCGCAGGGCATCCAGGGTTCCAGGGGACTCTGGAGCTTTGTTCCAGACACTTCTGGTGGCCAGACATGTCTCAGGAGATCCGCAACTTTGTGAGGGGTTGCTCGGTCTGTGCTCGCAATAAGAGTCGGCGGCGTTCTCCGGAGGGTCCTCTGAGACCGCTACTGGTTCCTTCCAGTCCATGGTCGCACTTATCGGTAGATTTCATCACGGATCTACCAGAATCCTAGAAGTGCACCACTATCTTAGTGGTGGTCGACCGGTTCTCAAAGATGGCACCTTTTGTGGCGTTAAAAAAGCTACCCTCGGCAAAAGAATTCGCCACGATTTTTGTAAAAGAAATAATTCGCCTACATGGGGTTCCCCAAAATATTGTATCTGATCGCGGGGTTCAGTTTGTGTCGCAGTTTTGGCGTGCTTTCTGCAGAAACCTGGGAACGTTGCTTTCCTTCTCTTCAGCGTTCTACCCGCAGACTAATGGTCAGACTGAGCGGAAGAACCAAGATTTAGTGCAATATTTACGGTTGTTTGCCAGCAAAAAGGCTCATCAGTGGGCAGAGTTCCTGCCGTTGGCAGAGTTTGCACTAAACAACCGCCTTTGTTCTTCCACTTGCTTCCTTACAGCAATCCCTACTCCGTCGGTCTGTCCTGCAGCTGATGTCGCCACAGATACGCTTCGGGGAGTATGGAAAGAGGTACAGAGAAACTTGGAGGCAGCGGGGACCCGTATGCAGTTGCGTAGTGAGAAGAGTCTGTCTGTGTCTGAACCTTACAGGGTGGGACAGAAGGTATACCCGTCTTCTAAAAATCTCAAATTGTGGGTCCCGTCCTTGAAGCTGGCGCTACGTTATGTGGGGCCGTTTGCCATCACAGGTGTGGTGAACCCACTCGCCTACGAGCTGGGGTTGCCAGCCACATGGAGGGTTCACAGGGTGTTCCATAAGTCGTTATTGAAACCTTTTGTCCCTTCGGTGAGCTCACTGCCAGTTATTGGTTCTGTTAGCCACTAGTTAGTCTGCCTGTAGCGAGTCTCAGCAGCTCCTAGTTAGCTAGTCAGCTTCCTCCAGCCTGCCTTTGCCCAGTCTTCGTTTTGTTGGTCTGTTCCACTGCATCTTCTGTCGGAACTCTGTCTCCCATTAGTTAGTTCCATCTAGGTAGTCACCAGGTCCCTAGCCAAAGCAGGGACCGCCGCCCAGTTGTCCGCCTGGGTTAGCCAGGGCCGAGGCAAGTAGGCATGGACAGTGGGATGCAGGAAGATCAGGGCACCCCACCTGGCGCTCGGGGGGCAGAGTGCCGTAACACATCAGCTGTTCTCAGGGCTCCATCCATCGCCTGCTACAGCCATTAAGGACCATAGACAGCAGCAGCTCGGAACTGCTAGAATACAGAATCAACATCCATATTGTAAAGAGAAGTTTCTCTTTTTTCTGTTTCCTTCTTCCTTAATTTTCTTCTTCCAACTGTCTTACCTGTATTTTTCCTCCCCCTTTCTGACTCCTATACCTCCTTCTCCCTCCACCTTTCTCCTAACTCCTGGTAACCTTTCTTCTTTCTACTCTTTGTTTACTATATCATGTGGGCCTCCACCAAAGTCCCCTAGGCCTCTGGTATGGCCCTTACTATTTGAATATCCTGCCTTAAGACCTCTGCAAATCACTGCTGTTCAGCACCCAGTATATGGCCATTACCATCTGTCACCCAGTTTTCTCAAACTCCTACATGATTGATATGGAAGCTATGGATGTATTCCTCTGTGAGGCCGGCTTCACACAGGCAATAAAACCACGCAAGATTTGTGCATTTTGAGATGCCCACATATGAACCTTAGTCTTTTGAATGGGGTCATACACATGAGCAATGTTTTCCCACATGACACTTGCAATGTGATACTTTGCTGAAAACAAATGTGGCATGTTCTATCTGGATGCATGATCTCACATCGCAGCACCACTGTTTTCACTGGGGCTGGCGGCAGCAGCATCAGACCTATTAAAACCATAGGAGAAACTCGGCGATCCTCTGTTGCGACTGTGGCAGCTACGGCAGGGGATCCCTGCATCCCCATGTGATAACCCTGTGGAGGTGAGGCATTTTCATGGGAAAACAACATTGTATCCATGGGATTTTAACATGGTGGGGAGCACAATATGGAGGTGGGATTCAGGGCCCATTTCGGGCTTACCTGCGTCAAGCTAGCCTAATAAGGAAGATTTATATTCCAGTAGTCTGAGAAAACGGCATCACTGCCAGTAAAGGACATTGTGTTGGTCACACAAACAGAACATATAGGAAATAGCAAGACAGGGCAGCAGCTGAAAATCCACAGCAAATCTGCAGTAAATCATGCAGTTTTTGGTGCAAATACTGCCGGTTTGCCTTAGATTTCTGTTCATCTATCTCATGGAGCAAACAGGTTCTAACATCTCAGTCACCAGAAATTGTGTTGCCCACTGTAATTGTGCATTGTAAATTAAGAAAAATATTGCTCACTATTCATTAACAGGTCGTTATTACTGACTTTAAGGCCTCCTGCACACGGGTGGATATTTCCTGCGGAATGCGCGGTCGCCATCCGCACAGCGAACCCGCAGCAAATTACTTCCTATAGAGATCCTCTGTATCCTACACATGAGCAGAAATCAACTGCGTTTTTCACTCACAGGGAAAAAGTGGCAGTATGCTCTATTTTCATGCGGGCTCCGCATGGACGGCTTCCCATTTGCAGCTCATCCTTGCGGAAAAATAAAAAGAGTTTTGAAAAAGAAAAACCGTACTGCACATGTGCGACAGCGAGCCGCCGGGTCCATCCGCAGTGCAGAGTAGGAAGGCATGGACGCCGCTGCTGCCACAGCTGGGTTCCACAGTGGGATTCTGCATGCGGAAACCGGCTCTGACATATGCTGGAGGCCTAAGTCATCATAAAAACTATTGCTGGCTTCTCGATCTGTGTAAATGCTCCCCGCACAGCGCTTCACTCAGCAGATGCTATGTGCTGAGTGACAAGCCAGCGGCAAACTCTACTTGTGTAAATCCTCTGCACGAGCGCTAACGACCTTAGCAGGGATGTCAGCGCTTGCGCAATCGTTTGGACGACTGTCGTACAAATTTAACATTACTTATCAACATTTTGAAGAACACTTTGTTTTCCTGCACCAAGCCAAGATTGCAAAGGCTCATAGGTCAGAATTCTAGCTAAACCCACAAATGACCCCATTTTAAAAACTACTGAGTATTTTGACCACACAGTTTTTTTTCATGAATTGATGCAATTTAGAAGAGAAAAAAATAAAGTCATATTTTTGCAAATATGTCATTTTAAAGACATATCTTTTTTCTAGAGTGCACACGAAAATGAGGATTTAGACCCCAAAATGGACACCCCTGTTTGGCCTGTGTTCAGGGAGTGCCAATGAAGGGGATGAGGGGGGTTGTAGTCGATATCACTCGTGACGCCACTGTTCCCGCACACTATTATTCTTTGTGGCAGAATAATAAACACAGAGACTTGTGTATAGTACCTCGGGTACTTGTAATAAACTTGAATAACAGTCAATACAGGTACAATTCACTTTTAGTAGAAAACAGGCTAACGCTTAGAGGTAGGGAGGATACACAGGATCAATACGGCCCTATAGTCCACATTATCTATATGTCACCGGTCCTGGATTGGGAGCACTCCGGAGGAGCAAAAGGGGTAGCGGTAACTCTGCATACACTCCGACAAGAATACTTATTCCAGAAGGCTTAGCCAATAAAGTACCTCTGTGTGGTGATCCTAACTAACAGACGGTCACACAGGAAAACACCTGTATTGTGAACAGGTACATGGTATGGGGAGTCCCTGTATACAGAATTATTTAGGGTTTGCTCTCACTCTTTGGAATTTAGTATCTCACTCTCTCTCCTATGCATTTCACATGCGGTAGGGGTGTCTCTCCTTCTTCCCCATATTAGACTCACAGAAACCTTGCAGATTCTCCAACGAAGGGGGGAAGAGGGAAGATCCTCAACTCCTGCAAAGGGAGCCTCTCTTTCTTCTCCATTTTCGACACAAGGAAGCTAAAGGTGCTCTCCTGCATCACTGTGGGTCCTCCAACAGCATGGGTAGATGGATGATCATCAACAACCTTTCCTGCTCTCAGACACACACATTTATAAGCTCACTTGTACCACATGCCATGATAGAATAGATACATTCAGCAAACAGAGCTGACAGGCAATGATTTTATTACAGTTAACTCTTCAGACGCTGCAGCTTGCAACACACATACAGAAAATGTCATGACAGCGTTGCGCAGTGCATCCACAAAAGACAATACATGTATGACATTTATGGAGGGGACCAGGATGATGTTCTGGGCCACTATAACAGCATGCCTCAAGTGCCATCATCTCCTCTCAGGAGCAAGTACGGTACATGACGCCTGGAGACCAGAATGCCCCTCTTCGTGTACCCTACCCAATAATCACAGACACCTTTTTTCATTTGGATATTTTATTGGCCACAGCAGCCTTTCTTTAACAAAAAACACAACATTATGAATTAACGAGGGGGGAGTCCTTGGAGTGACACAATCTGGTGCTCCCACCATCAAACCAAGGTACACGCTGCCCCACAGCCGTAGACAGGCTCAGGGACAACGCAAGCCGCCCTTAGGGGGCTACCACACTTGGGGCTTACAGCCGGCGGAGGGTCTACTGCCCCCCACTACCAGCCAAGTCCCTGCACCAGATACTACACCGATTACAGAGGAGGGAGTCTAACAGGTAGGACCATGCCCAACCGACTCCCCCCCTACACATTTTCCACCGCCTCCAAGGACCCCCCACCCGACACTGCTATGACAATTAACCTATCGACCGTCCTCACCCACCAACTAGCAAAACGGGCGGGCGGGCGGGACTCTCTGTAATCTCCTCTCAAGGTGACCACCCACGAAGCACCCCCACTATATATAACCCCCCTCCCACTAAACTTTCCACCTATCCTGACCCTCACCTCAACCTTCTAGCATTTTCTATCTCCACCTATTCCCAACTTTAACCCCTTCCTGACTACCGGCTATCTGGTCCCACTCGTCATGCCGGGCTTCCTCTTAAAGGGGCCACGACCCCTCCCGCTCCAGCCCGTGACTTGACGCCTGGAGACCAGAATGCCCCTCTTCGTGTACCCTACCCAATAATCACAGACACCTTTTTTCATTTGGATATTTTATTGGCCACAGCAGCCTTTCTTTAACAAAAAACACAACATTATGAATTAACGAGGGGGGAGTCCTTGGAGTGACACAATCTGGTGCTCCCACAATCAAACCAAGGTACACGCTGCCCCACAGCCGTAGACAGGCTCAGGGACAACGCAAGCCGCCCTTAGGGGGCTACCACACTTGGGGCTTACAGCCGGCGGAGGGTCTACTGCCCCCCACTACCAGCCAAGTCCCTGCACCAGATACTACACCGATTACAGAGGAGGGAGTCTAACAGGTAGGACCATGCCCAACCGACTCCCCCCCTACACATTTTCCACCGCCTCCAAGGACCCCCCACCCGCCACAGCAAGCACGGCTTAAACCTTAGCCTGCGCCGCCCCCAACAACACCAGGGCCCTTTCAATTCCTTCTTGCACCCCCATAGCCCAAATGTCAACACCTACATCATTCAGATGTATACCATCATTCGCCCAATACTCTCCAACCCCCTTCTCTAACTCCGTGTGCCGCACGCAGATCCCCCCGTTCCGTGCTACAAATGCCGAAATGTGTCTATTGATTTTTACTCTAGCCCTATTAATGGCTATCAATGACCTGGCAAATCGCCACTGCTTCCGGGATGATCTCAGACCAAACGATGATCATGTTTGGGTAAAGTGTTCTCAGCCTTAGGAAATCATATTGGATATCCCGCCTCAATTCCCGAGCAGGGCGACTTGCCAGGTCATTGCCCCCCACGTGTAAGACCAGTATGTCCGGGCACCTGTCTACGCGCCCAAACCTCTCCACCTCCTTTAAAACTTGGCACCATTTCATGCCCCTGACCCCCAACCACCGGAGCACCGCTACCTCCCTCCTAAATCCCAACTGCCTGCCATTTGGTCGGACCTTGGCACGCTCCGCTGCCCAGTACACATACGAGTGTCCAAGGATCCAAACCAGCGCCGGTACCTCCTGTCCTGTAAAAGGATAGAAATAATATATCATTTCCCCATAGTAATCCCCCACCCCCACTCCTGTTATATTAGATTCTACGAAATATACCAAAAAATTTTTATTTTATTTTATTTTTTTATAATTTTATCACTCAACCAACTCTGGTCGAACATAAGTCTGGAACCTTCTTGAATTCCATCTACCAATCCTTTTCACTATGTCAGACCCCAATCCTCTACTTGCCGCCTCCGTTGCAGCTCCAATCCTAAAGGAATGGGAAGAAAACCTGCCTTCCAGTCCCAACTGCAACATGCATTTTTTAAAAACAGCGTTAAACTGAAATTTAGACAGAAATGACCCATCTGCATGAATAAACAGCGGGCCCGGCTTATCCGTCCTCACTCTTCTATACGACTGAAAAAATTGTACGGGACATAACTTTGCCCCCAGAACCTGCCCCAAAAGGACCATTTTCCCTCTCCCCAACTGATCCGTCTTCGACTTCCTGAGCATAATTTCTAAAGAGCCCTCAGCCAAAGACACATCCACAAACAGCAATCCTCCTCTTACCGCCTTGTTGGGTGACACCAATTCCCCCAACCTAAAAGCCCCATAAAAGGCTATTGAAAATGCACTGCGAAACAACACCTCTTCGAAGCCATCTCTACAAATATCCCCCAAAACTGCCCCCAAACTCTCCAAAATTGCAAAGGTGACTGGACGCCTTCTATCCTTCCCCGCCTGTCCTTTTCGAAAACCCCGCAGAGCTTGCTTCACCAAAAAACTTTTTGTAATGTCCCTTAACCCCCGCAACTTCAAACCAAAAACTAAACCCGCGATAAAACGGTTCACTTGCGACACAGACCAACCCATCTCCTTTGCATTCCCCAAAAAGGTCAACAAAACTTCCACATTACCACTCTCAGACTCCACTCCTCCCTGACCAATAACCCACTGCCGCCATTGCCCCCAGGCCACCTCATACGCCTTCCACGTACCCTGTGCCAACGAACTCTCTATCAGACGTATCGCAGCACGTCTGGCACGCTCCATAATTCCGGGGGACAAGTCCGGCCCTCCACATCCGACTCTGGTGCCAGAGCCCGAAACCGCTCCCACTGGAAACGAGAAAGCGCATCAGCTAATCCGTTATCCGCCCCCGGGACATGCACAGCTACAATCCACGCATTCAACGACAAACAAGACAACACCAGATACCGCAGCAAATTCACCACCGGTGGGGATCGAGCTGTTACCCCATTAATCGCTTGTACGACTCCCATGTTGTCGCAATGGAAGCGCACCTTTCTATTCCTGAACCTTTCTCCCCATACGGAAATTGCAACCACTATCGGGAACAACTCTAACAAAACTAAATTTTTTACTGCTCCGCACTGTCGCCATTCCCCGGGCCAAGGAGCAGCGCACCATTGACCCTTAAAATAGGCTCCAAAACCTGTGGTCCCTGCCGCGTCTGTAAACAGTTCCCAATCAAAATTATCAACCTCCTGCTCTATAAACAAAGAGCGACCGTTGTACTGGTCCAAGAAGGAAACCCAGACTGCTAAATCTGCCCGGATCTCAGCGGTCACTCGTATGAAGTGATGGCCCGCTTTAACCCCTGCAGTGGCACCCGCCATTTTTCGACAAAAAATCCGCCCCATAGGCATAATTCTGCAGGCAAAGTTCAACTTTCCCAATAGCGACTGTAAGTCACGCAGGGTAATCTTTTTCGCCTGACTCGCCTTCCCCAAATCATAACGCAACCCACGCAGCTTGTCCTCCGGCAAGCGACATTCCATTCTGACCGTATCTATAACAATTCCTAAGAAACTTAAACAGGTAACCGGTCCTTACGTTTTCTCCGATGCCAATGGCACACCAAACTTATTAGCTACCCATTGCACCGTGGACAACAGCAACATGCAAACTGTAGACCCCGCCGGACCCACGCACAAAAAATCGTCCAAATAGTGCAAAATCGATTGCACTCCGGATACGTCCTTAATCACCCATTCCAAAAAGGAACTAAACGCTTCAAAATAAGTGCATGAAATAGAACAGCCCATAGGCAAACATTGATCAACGAAATACTCCCCTTCCCAAATGCATCCCAACAAGTGAATGCTCTCCGGATGAACCGGCAGCAATCGGAACGCCGCTTCCACATTCGTCTTGGCTAACAATGCCCCCTGTCCACATCTCTGAACCCACCTAACAGCCGCGTCAAACGACGTCTAAACCACAGAACACAACTCTGGCGCAATTCCATCATTAACTGATTCCCCTTTCGGATACGAAAGATGGTGAATCAACCGATATTTGCCCTGTTCCTTTTTCGGGACCACTCCCAACGGGGAAACAACTAAATCAGGAACAGGCGGGGTGGCAAAAGGCCCTGCCATGCGCCCCAGAGCCACCTCTTTAAACAACTTCTCCCTTACTACTGCCGGGAATTCCCTTGCTGAACGTAAATTTTTAACCGTAGGGGGAACCCGATGCTCTGGCTCCGGTGTCCGAAAGCCTTCCAAAAACCCCCGCAACAACAAATGCCCCTTCTCTGTGTTGGGATATCTACTTAGAAAGGGGGCCATCTCGAGAACTTTCACCGGCGTCCTCCCTTTTTCCTTCAGTACCCCCAACCTTTCCTTTTCCTCGGCGAAAACATTTTGACGCCCCATGGGAAGACCCGCTGCACATGGAGCAATTGTGTTTGAAGCGACAACTCGCCCTAAACTTGCACTGGCCCTCGTTGTATTGCCAGCAAAACCCTGCTTTCCTCTGTCCCTACGCCCCTGTGCTTCCTGCCGAACTCCCTCCGGTAGCTGAGCCGGATGATCCGGCGGCCCCGGGAAAGGACTGCCCGAAACGCGTAGCCGCCATAACTTTTAGCCATAACCCAATATCTTTATGATCCCAACGGATACTGGGACGCACTGCTTTTCGCTGACGAAACTGCTCGTCATACCTCAGCCATGCTTGACCGCCATAAGTCCTGTACGCCTCCCCGATGGAGTCCAAATAACAAAAAAGCGCAGAACAATTCTCCGGCGCCTTCTCCCCAATCACCCCCGCTAATATTGCAAATGCCTGAAGCCAGTTTGCGAATGTCTGCGGAATAAGCCGCCAACGCTTCTCCTCCTCATCCTTCTTTGTCTCAGTCCGCTTCCCTTTCTCCAAATTAAACTTCTCAAGAGGCAATAAGGAAAAAATCTCCACATACTCGTCCTTCCAGATTTTTTCCCTTACCTCTTTCTTGAGATGCGCCCCCAACGGACCTTCAAAACAAACATACACCTCCCCCTTTGCCTTGTCGTCGAGCCGAATGGCCTCGCCATCCTTCTCCGTCTGAACCGCAACAGTAACACCTGTACTCCGCACACTACCTGGAACCTCCACGACTCCAGAGCTACCCCCGACCGATACCTCATTCCTCGCGACCTGCGGTAACCATGACGCAACCGGGGACGGGGCCCCCACCCCCGCCCCCAAGCCCCCTTCACACGGCTGTAACAATTGCCGAACATTACCCATAAGCTCCCTTAACTCACCCCCAAATACCCCCCTTAAAAGACTATCCTCCCCCATATTAACACCTGCTCCCCTTAACTGACCCACAAATGCATTATTAGACAAGCAAGACAATGAGCATTGCTCACCTGGCTGCATGGAGGCTGTATCCCCACCAGCCGCCCCTGCGAGGTCCTGGACATCCGCGTCGCTGCTGGTCCCATCCGAACCGTCCTGCTCCAGCCGACTTTCCTCCCGCTGTGGAACGATCACCACCGAACGAAGCCTGCCCGCGCTCATCCCTCCGGGTTCCTGAACAATCTGTCGCCGACTTGTGCTGGACCCGGTCCGCCCCCTGGCCGGCACTTCACCAACAGGGGCCACCGTGCTGCTTCTCCTGTCTCTGCCACTGCCTCCGGCTCTCACAGCTGTCCCTGCTGCCTGCGATCTGTTGCTGGATGCTCCCCCGGCCGGTACATCACCGGGGGAGACATCCGTCCTGGCATTCTCCTCCATGCTGCCCGACGCCGCAGGCCCCGCCCCCCCGGCGGGGTCGAGTGTTCCTGCTCGCCGTGCTCACCGGTGGCTGTGTAGGACTCCTCCGCAGCCGCGCCTCCCGTCCCCGAGGCTTGGGGAGGGAAACTGAACTGCAAGGGTCCCCTGAGGGACTCCTGAGCCGCCGGCGAGCCCTGGGAGCGCTGTCCTCCGCTACAAGTCTCTGGGGCGGTCGTGCCCGACGAGCTCTCCGCTCCGGCTCACGTGGCCCCGATGCCTCCGCTGCTACCGCTGCCGCTGCCGCTCCGCTCCCCAGCGCTCCTGCCACTTGAGCCTGCAGCCAGTCAGGACCGTAACGGCTTGCCGCTGCCCTGAGCTCCTCCAACATCTTCTCCACGTTATCCATCTTTAAGGTCAGTTTTTCTCCTTTTCTGCTCACACGCTCTGTACTCTCTCTCTCTGTAATCTCCTCTCAAGGTGACCACCCACGAAGCACCCCCACTATATATAACCCCCCTCCCACTAAACTTTCCACCTATCCTGACCCTCACCTCAACCTTCTAGCATTTTCTATCTCCACCTATTCCCAACTTTAACCCCTTCCTGACTACCGGCTATCTGGTCCCACTCGTCATGCCGGGCTTCCTCTTAAAGGGGCCACGACCCCTCCCGCTCCAGCCCGTGACTTGACGCCTGGAGACCAGAATGCCCCTCTTCGTGTACCCTACCCAATAATCACAGACACCTTTTTTCATTTGGATATTTTATTGGCCACAGCAGCCTTTCTTTAACAAAAAACACAACATTATGAATTAACGAGGGGGGAGTCCTTGGAGTGACACAATCTGGTGCTCCCACAATCAAACCAAGGTACACGCTGCCCCACAGCCGTAGACAGGCTCGGGGACAACGCAAGCCGCCCTTAGGGGGCTACCACACTTGGGGCTTACAGCCGGCGGAGGGTCTACTGCCCCCCACTACCAGCCAAGTCCTTGCACCAGATACTACACCGATTACAGAGGAGGGAGTCTAACAGGTAGGACCATGCCCAACCGACTCCCCCCCTACATATTTTCCACCGCCTCCAAGGACCCCCCACCCGACACTGCTATGACAATTAACCTATCGACCGTCCTCACCCACCAACTAGCAAAACGGGCGGGCGGGCGGGACTCTCTGTAATCTCCTCTCAAGGTGACCACCCACTAAGCACCCCCACTATATATAACCCCCCTCCCACTAAACTTTCCACCTATGCTGACCCTTACCTCAACCTTCTAGCATTTTCTATCTCCACCTATTCCCAACTTTAACCCCTTCCTGACTACCGGCTATCTGGTCCCACTCGTCATGCCGGGCTTCCTCTTAAATGGGCCACGACCCCTCCCGCTCCAGCCCGTGACTCTCAGTCTGCACGATTAGCCTTGAGCATCCCCCTCACTACTTCACCCCATGCCAAATACACTGCACCCTCGGAAGCAGTCGAAATGGATCAGTGTGAGGTGTTTCATCATTCAGTGTCATGGATGTCAATGGGGCAGTCCAAACAACCAGTGCTTCCAAGAGGAGATGTGACAGATGTAGCCAGCAGTCTCCAAGCGGGCCTACTCATCCTCCTCCAGAATCACCCTATTCTGACTAATACAGTGTTTCCCTGAAAATAAGACCTTGTCTTATATAAATTTTTGCCCCAAAAGAAACATTCGATCTTATTTTTGAGGATGTCTTATTATACTTACATAGCATGCTCGGTTCAATCCCTCCCGCTGGTCTCCGGAGTTGTGGCACACTTGCTGGCAGTCATCAGCTGCCGATAGAAGATCGTTTCCTAGTAACAGGGTTCATAATCCCCGCCTACTGGAAGCATTGGCTTTGTATAGTCCTCAAGGGCCGTGGCTCAGCCAATCAATGTAGTGCTTAAAGAACCAATCACTCCAATGACATTCCTTCATCAATTGCTTCATTGAAGGGCTCAGCCATAGCTCTTGAGAACCAATCAAAGCCATCACTTCCTGTTACCAGGAAGCAATCTTCTGTCGGCAGCTAAGTACTACAAGAAAGCGAGCCAGAACTCCAGAGACCAGAGGCAGGGGCCCGGACCGCACCTGCTAGGTAAAGTATTAGTTTTTTTTTTTTTTTTTTTAAGGCAGCTAGGGCTTATTTTGGGGGTAGGGTTTATATTTCATGCCTCCTTTCACCTCCTACCCCCCAAAAATGCATGAAAAATGAGGGTAGGGCTTATTTTTGGGGGGACGGGGTATACATCCATTGGTTAATCAGACCCCTGATCCAGGACCAAAAGCCCCCTTTTTCCACGAGTTGGATGCCAAGGATTAGGTGAGTTATCTTGCCTTGCCTAATGATGTTAATGCTGCTAGAAGTTTAGTGGATGTCAGGGGCTGGCTGGCAAATTTTAGACTGTGGGGTAAGAACACAGTCTAATCCATGAGTAGAGATCCACAGTGCGGATAGCAGAATGAAGACAAACCATGAATTAGGCCGTGAATTGCCACCGTGGGTGCGCGTAATTTGGCAGTACACAGCCAGCTGCACTGTGAGTTTGTGCCCTTAACTTGTTTATCTATTTAACATAAATATGGCACTGGAGCTTACCTCATTATTTACATACAGCACCAGAACCAAGCACACGCCATAAAACAGTACCAGAACTAAGTTCATAACATAAATATGACACCAGAACCAAGCTCAGTACATGGATACAGCACCAGAACTGATAACTGTATTCCTTTCCTAAATGGCCAGTTTCATACAAGCATATTAAGGACCCTGCTGTGAGTGGAAGTTGAGGGAGTCTCACCCCCTGCAGAGACTGACACTGCGGTGGTGATGTTGAATGGGGCAGGTCTGCACATCTGGAAGCTCGAGCATGATGCCAGAAGTTTTCTGTGTGTGATAACGCCCCAAGGGTCATTTTACGTAAATCTCTGGCCAGGGTGGGAGTCACAGTCACATGGTGACTGAATTAACGCTATCATACGTAAGTTTGGCACTATTAGTTAAGCAACGCCTTGCAAGGGTTAAAGGCTTTAGGATTGCAGTGTGGTATGTTTATGGTGTAAAATGTGAGGTGGCTCTTATATGTGTGGTGTGTGAAGTGACTGGCGCAGCAAGGCACCCGGTGAGGAGAAATAATGAGGAGACATATGTGACGTGGGGACTGAGCCATGATTATTGGCTGATGACCTTAGTGGTCATGATGTCTATGCCGATGGTGCATCCTGTGTGACAAGGACGTAGCTCCTACAGAGCGGAGGAAGTCGCTGTTCTACAGAGTGGAGGAGGTGGTTGGGGTTTAACGGATAAAGGGGCTCCATGTGATAGTGGACGGTGCTGAAGTTAAGTAGACAGATGTCAGGCAACATAAGAGAAAGCCCATAGTACATGTACCTTGTTACTGCCAGCTAGAAGAGGATGTACAGGGGATGTAAGGCTGCTTTCACATCTGTGCTGGAACCTCCGTTCAGAAAATGCTGGTCAGCTGAATGGAAACTGAACAGACCCCGCTATAGTCAATGAGGTCCGTTCAATTCGGCCAGGAGATTCCCCTTTTCTGTTCCCATAATAGAGCAGGAAAATGGAATCCCTGACACAGATGTGAAAGGAGCCAACATGCTGGCGCCATACTAAGGATAGAGAATGGTCCAGACATAATGGACAATTTCCGTTGTTAATTTGGCTAAAAATCCACAGCAAAACCTGCATGTAGAACACGTGGAATGTTTCATGAATCTTACACTTTGCATTGTAAGGGCTCAGTCACAGGGGCGTATCCAGGCGCCGATGTGCCCGTGTTACTGCAGGATAAGACGGCCGCACTGCAGGTGTGGACGACTCTCCGCGCCGCTAAAAGAAAGAACACATGACCAGCTCCATTGCCGGTCATGTCCTCTTTCTTCCGGCGGTGCGGAGAGTCATCCGCACCTGCAGTGCGGCCGTCTTCTTCGTGCAGTGACACGGGCGCATCGGCCTCCGGATGCGCCTGTGTGACTGAGCCCCCAAAGGGGAAATCTGGTGTGAAAATCAACTGCAATTTCACACAAGAATGAGCTGCTGCAGATCTGAAAATCCTCAGCATGCTCGGACTACCATGTGAATGTTCACCACAAACTGTCAGCAGATCTGTTATATCTGGATCTGGTCACATATGTCACACTACAGACATGTCACACATGCTACAGACATGTAATCTGCACAGCTATATGCACATATGTCACACTGCAGACATGTCACACATGCTACAGATATGTAATCTGCACAGCTATATACACATATGTCACACTACAGACACATCACACATGCTACAGACATATAATCCGCATAGCTATATGCACATATGTCACACTACAGACACATCACACATGCTACAGATATGTAATCTGCACAGCTATATACACATATGTCACACTACAGACACATCACACATGCTACAGACATGTAATCTGCACAGCTCTATGCACATATGTCACACTACAGACACATCACACATGCTACATACATATAATCTGCATAGCTATATGCACATATGTCACACTACTGACACGTCACACATGCTACAGATATGTAATCTGCACAGCTATATACACATATGTCACACTACAGACACATCACACATGCTACAGACATGTAATTTGTACAGCTATATGCACATATGTCACACTGCAGACATGTCACACATGCTACAGATATGTAATCTGCACAGCTATATACACATATATCACACTACAGACACATCACACATGCTACAGACATATAATCCGCATAGCTATATGCACATATGTCAAACTACAGACACGTCACACATGCTACAGATATGTAATCTGCACAGCTATATACACATATGTCACACTACAGACACATCACACATGCTACAGATGTGTAATCTGCACAGCTATATACACATATGTCACACTACAGACACATCACACATGCTACAGACATGTAATCTGCAAAACTCTATACACATATGTAGACACATCACACATGGTACAGCCATGTAATCTGCACAGCTATAACACTACAGACACATCACACATGCTAAAGATATGTAATCTGCACAGCGATATACACATGTCACACTACAGACACATCACACATGCTACAGATATGTAATCTGCACAGCTATATGCACATATGTCACACTACAGACACATCACACATGCTACAGACATATAATCTGAATAGCTATATGCACATATGTCACACTACAGAAATGTCACACATGCTACAGATATGTAATCTGCACAGCTATATACACATATGTCACACTACAGACACATCACACATGCTACAGTCATGTAATCTGCACAGCTCTATGCACATATGTCACACTGCAGACATGCCACACATGCTACATATATGTAATTTGCACAGCTATATACACATATATCACACTACAGACACATCACACATGCTACAGACATGTAATCTGCACAGCTATATGCACATGTGTCACACGGTATACATGTCACACATGCTACAGATATGTAATCTGCACAGCTATATACACATATGTCACACTACAGAAACTTCCCATGCATACACCCACTGCACATAACACATGTACAAGTTTTCAAACTTGTAGGGTGACTTCAGATGGGCACTTGTGCAAATTCACTCATCTCAGGTTGATTTGCGCATATATCGCCTCATAGAACGGCACTTTTTTTGCGCACGCATTGCGTGTTCATATTCGCGTCACCCCCCCAGCCCTGATTTAAAATGCTATTTAGCCTAATGAGGTCCAGATGTGTGCTGTCTTTCATGGCATTGGACAGCGTATTGCACATTAGTGACCACCTGGAAGTGACGTCACACGCAAGAAACGGGCGCCAAAGACAGAGACAGAAGCAGGAGCGGGGGGCAGAAGGGGACACCGGAGCGGCGCAGGAGCCGGTACCGACGCCCGGAGGCCACCGTGAGTCGGAGGGAGCACGGCTGGAGGATTGCCCGCTGAAGATCCAGCGAGCAGAAGCGGAGCAGCAGGTCCCGGAGCGGGGCGGCAGGAGGGCAGAGAGAGCGGCCGCCGGGAGAGCAGGTGACGTCACCAGAGCTGCGGAGGAGCTGCTACAGGAGCCGATAAGTATCTTCTGTGTGTGTCCTAGTGTGCGTGTGTGAATCTAAGTGTGCATCTTCTGTGTATCTAGTGTGTAAATCTAAGTGTGTGTCTTCTGTAAATCTGGTGTGTCCTGGTGTGTGTCTTCTGTGTATCTAGTGTGTGAATCTAAGTGTGTGTGCTTGTGGGTCTAAGTGAGGGCTATTAAACTGTATTAGAGTGTGAGTGTGTAAGTGTCTGTGTGTAAGGTGTAAGTGTAAGTGCAGCAGGTGCAAGGTGTAAGTGCAGCAGGACTGGGTGATTAAGTGAGGGAGAGGAAGTGAGCGAGCGGTTGCGCATAGCAGCAGCAAGTGAGCGAGCGGTTGCGCATAGCCGGCAGCAAGTGAGCGAGCGGTTGCGCATAGGCGGCAGCAAGTGAGCGAGCGGTTGCGCATAGGCGGCAGCAAGTGAGCGAGCGGTTGCGCATAGGCGGCAGCAAGTGAGCGAGCAGTTGCGCATAGGCGGCAGCAAGTGAGCGAGCGGTTGCGCATAGGCGGGGGCGTGTGAGCGGTTGCGCATAGGTGGATGCGTGTGAACGGAGTGTGAGCAAGTCTATCTTCACTACTTCCACAAGTAAATTGTAGATCCCCATTAGGATGAGCTCCATGCCTGGCAATGTCATCCAGTGTGCTACTTGTGCAATGTATATGATCCTTGATCAGCCAATCGAGGGTGCATACTGTTGTGCAAGATGTGAGCACGTCGCTCATTTAGAAGACCAAATCCTGGATCTAAATGGGCAACTGGCAACACTGAGAGCCATTGACATCATGGAAAGGAGTTTGGTGCTCACTGAGCAGACACTCGCTGGGATAGAGGCGGGGGCAGATGCTAGTACGGAAGTGCAGGGGGAGCAGGCAGCTAGCTGGGTGACAGATAGGAGGAGGCGTAGAGGGAGGAGAACCAGGGAGGCTGGTCCTGAACTGGCACAACCCAACAAGGCTGCAACATTGGCAGATGAGGGGGGTGCCATTACAGAGCCAGCACTGCTGCAGCACGACATGCCCTCTGAACGCCAGGGAGATGACTGCTCCAGTGAGACGGGGACGGAGAGCGCAGGGCAGGCTACAATTATAAGGGGGACAGATAGGGCAATCTGCCATAAAGACCGGGATCGTCGAACGGTGTGTTGTCTTCCTGGCGCTCGAGTTCGACACATCGCGAATCGGATTGACAGATTACTGGGAGGGGCTAGTGAGGATCCAGTGGTCATGGTGCATGTTGGCACCAATGAACAAATTAGAGGTCAATGAAGGGCCCTCAAAAATGATTTCAGGGACTGAGGATCCAAGCTTAGGGCGAGGACCTCCAGGGTAGTTTTCTCGGAAATACTACCTGCACCTAAGGCCACACTAGAAAGGCAGCAGGATCTTAGGGAGGTAAACAAGTGGCTCCGGAGTTGGTGTAAGAAGGAGGGATTTGGGTTCCTGGAGAACTGGGCTGACTTTGCTGTCGGCTACAGGCTCTACTGAAGGGACAGGCTACATCTTAACCCCTTGAGTGGCGGGTTTCCTACCACCCTGTCAGACCCACCAGGGCAGGTTTTTTAAAATGGTCTAATCATTGAATTTCAACTAATTTTGCAGTTGCGTCTCAAGAGCCATAACTTTTTCATTTTTCCATTGACATGGCCATATAAGGGCTTGTTTTTTGCGGGACAAGTTGTGATTTTTTAAACAGGGGGGAGGAAAAAAAGAAATGAGGAAAAAAGAAAAAAATGGGCCATGTCATTAAGGGGTTAAATAATGCATTAACTTCCTTCTCTGGGTCATTACGACGCACACGGATACCACATGTGTGATTTTATTTTTGATTTTTTACCAAGTAAAGGGAGACAAGTGTTTTTATAATTTTTTTAAATAATTTTTTTACTTTTGTTTTTTGTTTTACTTCTTTTTTTTTTTTTTGTCCCTTTAGGGAACTTCCACAGGGACCCATCAGGACTCTCTGATCACATTCCGGGGGTCCGATGGTGACAGCCCTTTACATGCTGCAGTGACAGCCCTTTACATGCTGCAGTCACATAGACTGCAGCATGTAAAGGGTTAACACAGCAGAGATCGGAGGTTTTCTCTGATCTCTGCTGTAAGAGCTAGTACCTAGTTGTCCTCTCACAGCCAAGCACTAGCTCTCCCTGCCACAGAGACCATCGCCTTGCTTCTGACGGGCCGATGGTCTCTATGGCAACCTATAAACAAAGCAGGAGACTTAGAAGCAGGAGATTGCCGGCAGATCGGCAATATCTTCTGCTGGTTTTTCAAAGCTCTTGCTTTGTTCTCTGTGGGACTGTGCAGGCAGAGCACGATGTCACAGCTTCTGGCATTGTGCTCTGTAGCTCCCATAGTGATACATAGCCCGGAAATCTTCCGGGCTATATCGCTATGGGCAGTGGACCTCGTCCCGGAAAATTTCCGGGCGTGCAACTCAAGGGATTAATGGGGAGGGTGCAGCTGTGCTGGGGGAGAAGATGGCTAGAAGGCTGGAGGAGTGTTTGAACTAGGGACTGGAGGCAGGGCAAAAAGAGAAATAGTGAGGTAGTCAGTGTAGCTAGCGACCTGGGGCCAAGTAATGGGAATGGGGGTCGAGCTGGAGGAGGGGTTAGTATAGTTAGAACTGACAGATCAGCCAACGGTACCATTAGTAACAAAACGAATTTAAAGAACAAAAAAAATCTGTATAAATTGTATGACCACGAATGCAAGAAGTCTGATCGGTAAAGTGGGTGAGCTTGAAGCGAGAATGACTGATGAAAATTATGATATAGTCGGAATAATGGAAACATGGCTTGATGAAAAGTGTGATTGGGCGGTAAATTTACAGGGTTACAATCTCTTCAGAAGAGACCGTGGGAACCAGAAAGGGGAGGGGTATATCTGTACGTTAAATCGTACTTAATGCCGAGGCTACGGGAGGATATAGGTGCAGGAGATGAACATGTGGAATCTCTGTGGGTGGAAATATAGAAATTGAAAAGAGAAAAAAAATAACAAAATCCTGATAGGGGTTTTCTATAGACCACTAAAAACAACAGAAGAAACTGAAACCTTACTATTACAGCAAATAGAAGAGGTGTCAAACCGCAACAAAGTAGTTATCATGGGGGACTTTAATTATCAAGATATAATATGGGAAAACGAAACCTGCAAATCTCATAGGGGTGATATGTTCTTAAGATCAATTAAAGATAATTACTAGAGATGAGCGAACACCAAAATGTTCGGGTGTTCGTTATTCGGAACGAACTTCCCGTGATGCTCGAGGGTTCGTTTCGAACAACGAACCCCATTGAAGTCAATGGGCGACCAGAACATTTTTGTATTTCGCCGATGCTCGCTAAGGTTTTCATGTGTGAAAATCTGGGCAATTCAGGAAAGTGATGGGAATGACACAGTGACGGATAGGGCAGGCGAGGGGCTACATGGTGGGCTGCATCTCAAGTTCACAGGTCCCACTATTAAGCCACAATAGCGGCAAGAGTGCCCCCCCCCCCCCACTGTCAGCATAAAGATCGTTCTCCTCTGCCACAGCTGTAACAGCTGTAGCAGAGAAGAACGATGTTTGCCCATTGAATTCAATGGAGCCAGCAAAACAACAGGTTCCACTGAATGCAATGGGCTGCCCGCGATCGCAGGATGAATGGTCGGAAAGGGGTTAAATATATAACCCCTTTCCTGCAATTCATCCAGAAATGTGTTACACTAAAAATATATACCGGCGTATAAGGCGACCGGGCGTATAAGACGCCCCCCCAACTGTCACCTTATACGCCGGTAATACAGTGCAGCAAAGAATAAAAAGCATTACTCACTTTTTCAGATGATCTGCGGCGCTCCTGCAGGCTGTCGCTCCCTCCTAATCCACGGCAGAGTATTCCTTTCTGCACGAAAGGCTTGAAATCCCCGCCTCCAGAAACACAGCCAATCACAGCCAATGACAATGATGTCATTGAATGGCTGTGATTGGCTTGAAATCCCCGCCTCCAGAAACACAGCCAATCACAGCCATTCAATGACATCATTGTCATTGGCTGTGATTGGCTGAAGGCACATGTGTTTCTGGAGGCAGGGATTTAAAGCCTTTCGTGGAGAAAGGAATAGTCTGCCGGGAACCAGGAAGGAGCGACAGCCTGCAGGAGCGCCGCAGATCATCTGAAAAAGTGAGTAATGCTTTTTATTCTTTGCTCCACTGTATTACCGGCGTATAAGGTGACAGTTGGGGGGTCGTCTTATACGCCCGGTCGCCTTATACGCCGGTATATATTTTTAGTGTAACACATTTCTGGATGAATTGCAGGAAAGGGGTTATATATTTAACCCCTTTCCGACCATTCATCCTGCGATCGCCGGCAGCCCATTGCATTCAGTGGAACATGCTGTATTGCTGGCTCCATTGAATTCAATGGGCAAACATCGTTCTTCTCTGCTACAGCTGTTACAGCTGTGCCAGAGAAGAAGGATTTCTCTTCTATATGTTCTCAATGGGGTCAGCGCTGCTGCCGCCGGCCCCATTGAGCGCATATAGAGAAGATTTATGGCCCTAAGAAGGACCGTTGGGGTTCTTGACACCTAAAATACTCCTAACACTCTCCCTATAGCAGCTCCAACACGATAGCACTTTCCCTAAACTCATGTCAGAATGCATCCATAGCGAGCCGCAGGAGGGGCAGATTTCAATACTCGGGTGACACCTTATCTCCCCAGCCACTCACAGCAGGGGGGTGGTATAGGGCTTAAACGTTGCAGGGGGAAGTTGTAATGCCTTCCCTGTCTTTATATTGGCCAAAAAAAAGCGCTAACGTCTCAGGGAAGAAAGTTAAATTAACCAGAACACCGCATGGTGTTCGTTACGAATAAAACGAACATCCCGAACACCCTAATATTCGCACGAATATCAAGCTCGGACGAACGCGTTCGCTCATCTCTAATAATTACCTTATCCAACTTGTGCAGGAACCAACGAGAGGGAGGGCTATTCTGGACTTAGTACTAACTAGCAAACCGGACCGAATAAAGGGGGTACAGGTTGAGGGGCACTTGGGGAACAGTGACCACAATATAATCAACTTCCAACTGTCAATTAATAATAAACCTTATCAGGGAGCGACAAATAAACTAAACTTTAGTAAAGCAAAATTTGATCAGCTTAGAACTACTATCGGTAACATTAATTGGGACAACGTCCTAAAAAATGTCAGTACAGAGGACAAATAAGAAAAGTTTAAAAGGATCCTAATCACCTCAAGTGAGCAGTTCATTCCCTTTAAAAATAAAAGAACTTTGAGTAAAACGAAACCAATGTGGCTCGACAAGACTGTAAGGGGGCAATAAATGAAAAAAAGAAAGCGTTGAAACTACTAAAACAAGAAGACAGCAAAGAAGCACTAAAATCGTACAGGGAAAAAAACAAAATATGCAAAGATAGGATCAAAATTGCTAAGGAGGAGGCAGAAAGACTGATCGCCAAAGAGAGCAAAAACAACCCGAAACTATTTTTCAACTACATTAACAGCAAAAGGATTTGCAATGAAAGCACTGGCCCTTTAACAAATAATGCAGGAGAAATCATTGAAGATGATGGAGGGAAGGCAATTCTATTAAATAGTTTCTTTTCAAGCGTATTCACAAACGAAAAGGAAATGCCCCACGAGATGCAGGTGAATAAAATGAACCCCTCAAAAAATATCTCATACCTAACGCAGAAGAAGTGCGGAACAGGTTAAAGGAGATTAAAATCGATAAATGGCCCGGCCCAGATGGAATACACCCAAGGGTTCTGAGAGAACTAAGTGATGTGATAGCTAGGCCGCTATATCTAATACTTGTGGATACTATCAAGACCGGGGTTGTACCATTGGATCGGTGCATTGCCAACGTGGTTCCAATTTACAAAAAGGGGACCAAAAGTGAGCTTGGTAACTACAGGCCGGTAAGTCTCACTTCACTAACGGGAAAAATATTTGAGGGGTTTCTGAGAGACACAATCGAAGAATACCTCAAGGAGAACAACGGAATAACTCCTCACCAGCATGGATTCATGAAAGGTCGATCATGTCAGACCAATCTGATCAGCTTCTACGATGAAGTAAGCTGGCTCAATGATAGAAAGCAGAGGGTGGTAATAAATGGTTCATACTCTGATTGTGCCACCGTCGCTAGCGGGGTGCCACAGGGTTTAGTACTAGGTCCCATTCTGTTTAATATATTTATTAACGACCTGATAGAGGGGTTGCACAGTAAAATATCAATATTTGCAGATGACACAAAATTCTACAATATAATTAATGCAACAGAGGACAATGTACAGCTACAAACGGACCTAGATTAGCTGGGGGCTTGGGCAGAAAAATGGTAAATGAAGTTCAATGTGGATAAATGTAAGGTTATGCACATCGGCATGAGAAACGGATGTTACCAGTATACACTAAGGGCGCCCACCCACTGGCGTTTTTTTTCCCTGCGAAATTCGCAGCATTTTTTTCTCTGCAGGGGTCTATGGGACTTGTAATGTTAAAATCGCGATCGCGCAAAATCGCGATTTCGCGGTAAATTGCGATTTTGCGCGATCGCGATTTTAACATTACAAGTCCCATAGACCCCTGCAGAGAAAAAAATGCTGCGAATTTCGCAGGGGAAAAAAACGCCAGTGGGTGGGCGCCCTAAAAGGGGTACTGATGTGGGTTTGATATTTGAAATAGTTGTTTCCAAATAGTGATTGCTGCGTGAATTGTGGAGTTCATTGGTGTTACTATTTTTAAATCTAAGCTAGATGCTAGGAGTAAGTTGATTAATGATTTTCCCCTCAGAATGCTTTGTTCCATCCTGGGCCAGCTGATCCCAGGTTGTGGGAGGCACCATGCTCTTATTTGTTTGATAATGTTGGCTTTGAAATATGCATCTAGATTTGGGACTCCCAGACCTCCAAATCGCCTTGGGCTGCACATTATTGAGGTGGCAACTCTTGGCTTTTCGTTACACCAGATGAATGACATGATTTGTTTTTGGAATTTCCTTACTATCTTGGTGGGGCATATGGTTGCAATGTTGCGAAATCTGTATAATATTTTTGGGAGGATCATCATCTTGTAGATAACAATTCTGCCCTGCCAAGAAAATTCGACCTTGTAAGATTCTAAGCTTTTCTCTAATTCCTCAAATAGGGAGTTCATATTGTTGTTCATTGTGTTTTTTGAGGAGGGGGTAATATTTATTCCTAGGTATTGGATCCCCATTGGTTCTCACGCGTATGGAAATTCTTTTTGATTTGGGTTTGGAGGGTGGTTGGTATGTTCAGGGCTAATATTTTTGATTTAGATGGGTTGATTTAGATCCTTATAAAAGGATCATTTGCTAAAGCTATATAGGAGTTCTGATACTGCTCTTAGGGATTCTATAGGGGAAGTCAGCATTAATACGACGTCATCTGCGAACAGGCTGATTTTATGTTGACTGGGGAACATTGGTACTCCCTTGATTTCCGGGTGCAAGCGTATGGCCTTCGCCAAGGGTTCCATAGTTAGGATGAACAGGGAGGAGGACAGAGGGCAACCATGCCTGGTCCCATTGGTGATCTTAAAGGGGCTGGATACAGTTCCATTGATTAAAACCTTTGCTGAGGGGCATCCATAGAGCGCTTGTATTGCCCCCAGGATTGCTCCTTCAGATCCCATCTCCCTCAGAACTGAGACGGTGTATCCCCAGTGGATTCTGTCGAACGCCTTCTCCACGTCCAGGGTTAGGAGCAGAGAAGGCGTTCCGGAGACCTCCAATCCCTCCAGTGCTACCAAGAGTCTTCTGGTCGCATCGGATGTTTGTCTCCCTTTAACGAAACCTGTTTGGTCGCTCTAGATAATGTCAGGTATTATCTCTAGCAAGATTTTTGCATAATATTTGGTGTCGTTATTCAATAGGGATATCGGTCTAAAATTGGCTGGGGAGGGCATATCTTTACCTGGTTTGGGTATTGTGACAATGTTTGCCTGTAGCATTTCAGTCACAAGAGCGCCGTCAGGTCAGGTAGTGTAGCTGGGGTGTTTAGCGCTGCCAAAAGCGCAGTACCAAGTTGTGCGCATTTTGGCAGTGCTGAAACTGCTGCCCATTCATTTCAAAGGGCGACACAGGGCTGAAAAGGCCAAAAATGGAACATGCATCGCTGTCAAAGCGCAGTGTTGAAGACGCTGCGTTTTCAGCCTTGTGTGAGTCGCCCCACTGAAATGAATGGGAACGTTTAGCGCAGCGCTGAAAATGCAGCACTCGACGCTGTACTAATATGCCTGTGTGAGGGAGGCCTAAGGCTCGGGTCGTATCTGCGTTTGAGAATGTTGCAGGTTCTGTAACATTTGACAGGAAATCTAAGACTGTATGAAGAGCAGCAAAACCGGATAGAACTTATTACACATCAGTCCTTTTGTAGCGGCTTACAGATGGATTATCCAAAATGTCTGCCCTATTGGTCAGATGGGAGAATGAGCCAGGAACTCTGATTGGCAGATAAATGGTAAGGAGACAGGAGAGTGGAAGCCTGTGATTGGAGGGCCCGTTGACTGGATACACCAGAGTAGCGCATGGGAGAAAAGATTAAGAAAGCGTGCGTACGCTGCGGGTGACAGTTGGTCCAGTCAGCGGAAAGCAGAGAGAGGAGTTGGGTCAGCCATCCGTGTAGAAAGATAGAACTAATGTCAGTCAGTCAGTGAGCCGATGGCCAGACAGAGAGGAGTACAGCTGATGTACTAGAGAGTGCAATAACTGCAGAGTGTAGGAGCCGGCAGGAGAAGAGAGAATCAAATGAGAGATAGTGAGAGAGGTCAGTTAGTGAGAGTATAGCCAGCTACCAGTCCGTGTACAACAGAGAACAAGGCAGTGCAGAGCGTGCCCGTAGGAGTTATTGCAGGGAAGTAGTCATCAGATAGTGAGATAGATGGGTTAGTGAGAGTATAGCCAGCTGTCAGTCTGTGTACAGAAGAGAATAAGGCAGTGTGGAGCATGCCCGTAAGAGTTGTCATAGGGATGCGGTCATGAGAAAGATGGGTTAGTGGGAGTACAGTCAGCTGTCAGTCCGTATACAGCAGAGAATAAGGCAGTGTAGAGCGTGCCTGTAGAAGTTGTCACAGGGAGGTAGTTATCAGATAGTGAGATAGATGGGTTAGTGAGAGTACAGCCAGCTGTCAGTCTGTGTATAGCAGAGAGCAAGGTGGTGAGGAGCGTGCCTGTAGGAGCTGTCATATGGATGCAGTCCTGAGATAGATGGGTTAGTGAGAGTATAGCCAACTGTCAGTCTGTGTACAGCAAAGAACAAGGCGCTGTGGAGCATGTCTGTAGGAGTTGTCATAGGGATGCAGTCATGGGATAGATGGGTTAGTGAGAGTATAGCCAGCTGTTATTCTGTGTACAGCAGAGACCAAGTCAGTGTGGAGCGTGCCCGTAGGAGTTGTCATAGAGACGCAGTCGTAACATAGATGGGTTAGTGAGAGTACAGCCAGCTGTCAGTCCGTATACAGCAGAGAGTAAGGCAGTGTGGAGCGTGCTTGTAGGAGTTGTCATAGGGATGCAGTCATGGGATAGTGAGATAGATGCGTTAGTGAGAGTAAAGCCAGCTGTCAGTCTGTGTGCAGCAGAGAGTAAGGCAGTGTGGAGCGTGCCTATAGGAGTTATCATAGGGAGGCAGTCGTGGGATAGTGAGAAAGATGAATTAGTGAAAGTACAGCCAGCTGTCAGTCCATATGCAGCATAGAGCAAGGCAGTGTGGAGCGTGTCTGTAGGGGTTGACACAGGGAGGCAGTCATCAGATAGTGAGATAGATCTGTTAGTGAGAGTACAGCTAGCTGTCAGTCTGTGTACAGCAGAGAACAATGCATTGTGGAGCATGCCTGTAGGAGTTGTCATAGGGACGCAGTCGTAAGATAGTGAGATAAATGTGATAGTGAGAGTATAGCCAGCTGTTAGTCTGTGTACAGGAGAGAACAAGTCAGTGTGGAGCGTGCCCATAGGAGTTGTCATAGGGATGCTTTTGTGAGATAGATGTTAATGAGAGTATAGCCAGCTGTCAGTGCGTATACAGCAGAGAACAAGTCAGTGTGGAGCGTGCCCGTAGGAGTTGTCATAGGGATGCAGTCGTGATATAGGGTGATAGATGAATTAGTGAGAGTATAGCCAGCTGTCAATCCGTATGCAGCAGAGAGCAAGGCAGTGTGGAGCGTGTATGTAGGAGTTTTTATAGGGACGCAGTTGTGGGATAGTGAGATAGACAGGTTAGTGAGAGTATAGCCAGCTGTCAGTCCATATACAGCAAAAACATGGAGGTGGGAAGCGTGCCCATAGGAGTTGCCATATGGACGCAGTCATGAGATAAATGGGTTAGTGAGAGCACAGCCAGCTGTCAGTCTGTGTACAGCAGAGAACAAGGCAGTGTCAGTACAAGAAAGAGAGACAATAGGATAGTGATAGCCTGCTAGTCTGTTTTAGGGAAAGATAGCAGCATACTGGAGTGTGCCCATAGGAGTTGTCATAGGGACGCAGTCGTTGGATAGTGAAGAGAGAGTCATCAGAGAGAGCTGTTGTCGGGACGACGGAGGAGCATGTAGCCCTGGGGATTATGGTCATGAACCTGACAGGAGAGCCATCAGACCCTGTGGCGAGTGACGGCCTCTATAGCAGAGTGAGGGTGCCGAATCCTAAGGGGAGAGAGCAAGCGATCACAGAAGAGGAATAAGTACCAACAACACCCCCTGCTATATACTCCAGCCCTTATTGGGATCTCCCTGGACGCCGCGCTCCCTGTCGTCGGGCTCACAGGTCCTGGCAGTGAGTATTGGCCTGTCAGGTGCGCCCCCTCACCACTCCACTCCTTTCTGCCTGCCGTTGTCGGCCTCTGAGCTGCGGGCCCTCAGGACTTTGCTCATCGGTGACAGGCTGCACCCCACTCCGTTCAGTAATCATGCGGGTCCTTGGGCCGGTCACCTGCGCCCCCTCAGCAGTACGCTCTGTTCTGCCTGCCGTTGTCGGCCTCTGAGCTGCGGGCCCTCAGGACTCCGCTCACTGGTCACAGGCTGCCTAAAAGGTACGCCGGAGACACTGACAGCGGCCCCACTAGGGAACTTTATACGGGGAGATGGCAGTGTGCCGTGCAGCACAGTAACAGCGCAGGTCCCACGGCGACGCGGGCTTCACTCAGAGCGGAGCCAGGACCAGCGCCGCCGCACTTGCTGCACTCTGTAGCCAGCGCAATTACAGTGGCCACAGGAGGGAAGATGCCATTAAGACATTCACTTCTGTGGCCTCTGCAAGGCACATGTCAGCGGGACGCTCTCCTCTGCAAACACGAGTGCTCAGTGCCACCAGCGCTGATTGCCACGACCTTATGGCTCTTTCTCCAGCATCACACAGGATGCCCTAAAATGGTTCACTCCTCACGATGGGATGCCCGAGTATGGTTCATGTTTCACATCACACAGGATGCCCTAGCATGGTTCACGCCTCACCACACAGGATGCCCAAGCATGGTTCACCCCTCACCACACAGGATTCCCTAGCATGGTTCACCCCTCTCCACACAGGATGCCCTAGCATGGTTCACCCCTCACCACACAGGATGCCCCTTGATGGCTATTCTCTCCCCCTTCGTGGCTCTCTCGCCCGCTCTCCCGCTAAATGCTGCCTATGATTCCCCTCCCTCACTGCATGTCAAAGTCCTCCTGGCTTTGAGTAGAAGCTTAAATTATGTCTTCTGCTTGGTTTCAGCTCAGATCTGAACCTTTGCAGAATCTTATTAACTAATAAAGTAAGTATATAGAACATATATTACATTTGTACTTGGAGGCTGTTGGCATCAATGTGCCACATTCAGTCTGAGATGATGGGATCAAACATTTGACTAATTTCTCCCCAGTATCTTGGGGGTTCCAATAATGTAACAGACAATCTCAATGTAATGCTCAGAAAGTAATTTATTGTAAAAGAACCAATCAGAGGTACAATTACTTCTCTTCAGATAACAGTTTTCATTCTATTATCCAAATGTATAGATAGAGAGGTGATTAGAAAGAAATCAGATCTTGTGGCATGCCTGTGCCATAGTGATGTAAGGTACCTGCAAAACACAAGAAGCCATGGTTAGTGGGGGATTATGGAAGATACCACATATATGTACTGTGTGTGTAACTGTATCCCTTATTACATGGACAGGTATCCTCAGGGCCCAATCATGTCTTTTCAGTAGGAAAATCCTGCTATGGTATTTAGAGGTTCCCAAGCAGCGGGCGCTCAGAGGATGCCCTTCACTCACAATGTCTGCCATCACTCTTCTTTGCAGCCACTTTCCTAAGCAGGGAAGCCCTCATTGATCCCACTGGGTTCCTATCACGTAGTGACGGTCTGTTCCTCTACAGCAGGCACTGTTCCCTCTGTACTAAATGGGTGCTCCGTGAACCCAGGAACCTGCAGGGCTGTCTCAGCACAGACATTGGTGGTTAGGATAGGCCACACAACTACTGGGATCCCATTAACCCCTAAAATGCACTGGGAAAGCTCCATGCGACTTCATGGCTAGCTGGATTCTGCTGGGTTTTGTAGTTATGTATGAAACATAACGGATAGCAGAGTCATGGCATCAGTCATGGGTACAAAAAGGCTGGATATAGGATTGCGTGCTGCTGGAATTATTTCCCCTGGCGGTTGAGTTGTGCGTTTGGGGAACAAGCGGAAGGATCACAGGTTGATGTTTTGTTCTGAGAGTAAGGGTAATCTGTTAGGATCACTTTTATGTCATGCAGACAGTTCTTTATTATCACAATTTCAATTTTTGGGGGTATTGAGGAAATGTCTGGTTAAAACGGGTTGTGGTTGCACTACGATCACGTCTCATTCTTTCCGAATCGGTGCTGCCACGGAGGCAGCGAGGTTGGGGATGGCTGAGCAGAGGAACCAGAGTTCAGGAAGATGGATGTCTGACCGCTATAAATTATATGTACGTCCTGCTGATGTTGCTGTTTAATGTCTTGTCTACCGGAAGTACTGAGGAAGGTGGTGTGGATAGTGGGACGCTCCTTTGTCCATTGGGGTCAACATAGAGTGATGGACAGATGCTATTCAGAGAATCTGGGGCTCGATGATGGACAATTTGAGGCATTTTGGTATGGGATCAGGGGGATGCGGCGGCTCTCGATGTCAACATTCTTGTTCAAAAAAAGAGAGGTGTTGCCAGAGCCAAGCATTTTTTTGATGCATCTCGGGGGTAAAGATATTGGGAAGAAGAGTTTTTTTGACGTGTTATGCGATATCCGTACTGAACTTTAGTGGGTAAGGGATAATTTTGCAGAAGCGGTTTTAGTAATTTCTGAGATAATCCCTAGGTCGATTTGGTCTTTTCCCAGGTTTTTTTTCATGGAGAAAATTCAGAAGAGGCTAAATAGAGTGTTAGAAAGATGGGTACAGACGATAGGAGGCTTCTGAGTGAGGCACATAGACCTAGAGGGATTTGCGGGGGGTTTATATTGAGCGGATGGAGTTCATTTCTCAGCAGTGGGTTTGGACATTTTTAACATGAAATTCCAAAATATGATTGAGCAGGCTGCGACTGGGTTGGGTGGGCCTGTCGTCATGCGTTATGGCCTGGGGGGGATTGCCGCCTGACTTTGGCTTGTGGGTATCAATGGTGTGATAATGTTTGGTTATTTGTTTAGTCTGGGTGCATACAGTATGACCAAGGCTACATGGTTTTATACAAAAATTATTTGAGTTTGAGTTAATTGTTAACCCCCTTTGAACATAAATGCCGTGGTCATTAATTGCCATATTGGTGTCAGTGTCTTTATTACAGGTATTGTTTAAAGCATAAGATTCCATGTTCTCTACCACAATTTATTTGCCCTTTCAATAGCTTTTCAATGGTCTTTGTTGCACTAAGAAAACAGCTTCTCATTGGCTTAAAATAAGATAACTGGTCACAGAAAATCATTATAGCCAAGGTAAACTTCGCTACATCTATAGGAAACTATGCATGTTAAAATAAATTGTGTGATTGCTGGGAACAGTAGTACACTTCTACATCACAAACTGCATAGTTTATGAAGTGTGCTATTCAATGGGAAGCCACGCTGGCATCTGCTTTATTTACTCCAATAAAGACAACGGCAAGTAATTAGCATTTATTTTGTGTCCGGGATGGTAAATTAGTTACATGGACTTATAATGGGTTAATATGTCTGATTAGGATGAATTGAATTACTAATGTAAATATTGGAAACAGATAAAAAGGACTGTATTTTATTACCTCACATTAGCATTGCTTGCTTCCAGCCATACCACCAAGAACGCCTCCAAGAACACCACTAAGGCCTCCAACAGAGCTTCCAACGTTTCCAACAAGGTTTCCAAGAAGGGATTGAACAGTGGTTATAAGACCTCCAATTACACCGACAATAATAGTAGTAAGACCAGCAACAAGAGCAAGATCCCCAATAAGAGATATAAGTTTTGCAGACACGTCGGTTAGAGCTTCGTCCACGGTATCACTGAGCTCCTTTACGATGGGAATCACATCAACCAAATTCTGGAAAGAAAAACATTTATCAACAAGTGGATTTTGTAAAGTAATATACAATACAAATATACCTTCTAGTTCCCAGGATTAAAAATGTATTTTCTATACTTTAGTCATTTTTATATAACGCACACATGTTCTGCGGCGCGGTACAGGGAACACTTCCATTGGTTCCCATTGGGCCTCACTATCTGACCTCCCTTTATTAAAGATGATAATTTAATGATGTTTGTAATGTTGGAGGGGTGTCTCATCACAACCTCTTTACAATAAGGGGTTTCCATGGTAACATGTAACTGGTCTGCCTTTATTACTTTGCCTTGTATTATTGCCTTGGCAGAAGAAACAACTAGCACCTGTATGGATATAGATATACTATGTCCGAAACAACATTTACAGCGGGCAGCCCTGGGGGTCTTTGCTCGGCCGAAGACTGTCTTATAGAACTTTTACTCCTAGCTGTTATGGCATCAGAGCTGACAGAAAGGAGCAAAGACGGCCATCTCTGCTGCAGCTCCTCCTACCAGCACCACAGCGGTGTCTGGGGAGGGTTTGGATGGACTTGCATGGCCAAGTACCTTACATTATTGTACATTTGGATATACAGGTATCTCAAAAAGCATAAAACAGGTTAAACTCCCCAACAACGCTACACTAATCCATGTATGACATCAGCAATTATGTCATGTCAGGATATAATTCTTTGCAGATGACTCATGGTAAAAGGGTTTTCCAGGCGCTTTTTATTGGTGACCTATCCTCAGGATAAGTGATCAATAGCTGATCGGCTGGGGTCCACTGCTCAGTACCCTGACGAATCAGCTTTTGTAGCGCCTGCTATCACCGGTAAAGCACACACAGGGTATGGAGGAGAAGCACATTGTTCCAACCCCTGTGTAGTGGCCATGGCTGGTAACTGCAGGTGCAGCTCTCACTGATTTTAATGGGAGCTGCACCTGTAGTTATCACTGCCAGCCATTACACACGGGTCAGAGCGACGTGCTTCTGCTCCATGCAGTGGGTGCCAGAACAACTGATCAGCAGCAGACCTCAACCAATAAGCTATTGATGACTTATCCTGAGGGTAATAATACCTGGCAAACACCAATAACTTACCAGTCTGGGTGCACAGTATAAAATGAAAGATGGCGTCTTTATATAAAGGGTCTGGCCACTTATTTTTTTACATTTAGAATGCTGTAAAATATTAAAAACAGTTATAGTAATTTTAACTATCGCCCGGCACTCTGTATGTTTGATCCCTATTGATTTGGACATGTGAGCACTGCAGCCAATCATTGGTAGAGCCAGTGATTAACGAAAGAGGAAATCCAATGACAAAATGATCCAGTGATGATGTAAAATCCTTAATACAGATACTCCCCTACTTGCAAACAGGTTCTGTTCCAGGAACCGGTTCGCAAGTACATTTGTTCGCATGTCCGAACAAATGGTTGTATGGATGGGATCGCGGGTGGATCCCGCCCCATACAATGTCGGGTGCAGGCTGCTCTTACAGCCGCCACCCGGCGGCACCAGTTCCAACAAGCAGCACCGCTCGTCAGAACTGTTAACACTTCAAATACTTAATTTGTGTATTCTGACAGCGGCATTTAAAGTGTTAACAGTTCCGATGAGCCGCGCCGCTCGCCGGAACTGCTGCTGTCGGGTGCCGGCCATAAGAAACAGCCTGCACCCAACATTAAGGGGTCCTGTACAGTCCTGTAAAACATGCTTATGTGACTTCTGGCATAAAAAAGCAATGATTCACTTCCATGGCTTGAGCCGTGGCGATCTTAGGCCATGACTAAAAGTGCCGCAGCTTAAACCGACATCCTAAGAGCGCGACAGCTCACAGCGCAGAAGCCAGTCACTGCTTTTATATGGCGGGACTTCAATAAAGAGATCTTATTCATGGGAAGAGAGGGGATGGATAGTCTTGCTTTCATCACTGAAGGCCACTCAGTGTATTCAGCACCCCAGGAATGAAGGTGACATGTGGTAACCAGACACGTATGTAACATGTGAACTGCCTTTATACTATTGTATCCAGTACCATAATGACAAATGGCGGATGACTTTCTATGCGCTTCCAGCACTCCTCTAGAAGATCCCAAGTGGCCATTGTTCTCTAACAGTCTAATGACAATGAGCCATTATCTCCTTTATAATAGGAAGCTTTCATATGGCCGTGATTTCTTTAAGATGCTTTTCTAGCCATTAAATCCTTTTTTATTGAACAGAAAGTTATACAATTCTCAATAAGACTTCGAAAGGCCCATTTACATGCATGTTCAAAATTCGTTCAAATGGCCAAAAATGAGTTACTAACATTAAATGTAAATGTGGGCATCGTGTACTTTTCGTTTAAAGGAGGATTTTAAGGTGAAGTTAAAATCCATCATTCAGCCACCAAAAGATAAAGCAAGCACACTTATCTTTCAATAGACAGCAGGCTGTTCTCCCCACAGCACCTTTTCACTAGCCAGGAGAGAACCATGCAGCTGTTTGTACAGCTGGGAGTGTCTTTAAACACATGCTGGGCTCTGCAAACAACTTTTACACACACATTAAGATGCTAAAGTGTTAGGCCACCTGCAGAGAGCCGGTTCGGATCCCGCTGCAAGAATTCTCTCAGCGGGACCCGACCTGAGCCCCTGCAGGGACCAGCCTGGCACTCACCTGCTCCTGCGGCTCTGGCTATGTGATGTGCTGGCTGCCGCCTCGGCCGCTGCATGCGCAGAGTGGAGCTAACGGCCGGGGAGTGACATTTCTGCAAGCCCCGCACAGAAATAGAGCATGCCGCGATTTGTTTTCGATGCAAGATTTCGCGTGGACAAATCACGGCCTTGGGATTGCGTTTTCTAACGCAATGCTATGGCAGCTTCCACGGGCGGAAATTCTGCGGCAAATCCTGTTGCGGTATTTTTGCCCGTGTGCAGGGGCCTTAATGGCTATTAACAGTTTACGCAAATAGATCACTTAATGTTTCAATCTTTCAGTCATTTGAAAGATTATCTTTGCATGTAAAATGGCCTCAATTCTTCATGGGTTTCAAGATTCTTCTGAGTGGGAACTTCACTGCCTGTTTCATTGCGATTCTCTGCTCGTGGCCGGCAATTCGCAGCATGTTGCGAATTGCCGCTATTCTCCACGGTCAGCCTATCTGTCAGATAGGCTGACAGCGGAGATCCGTCTGCCGGCTCCTGCTCTCAGGCGGCGGCTCCTGCTCTCAGGCGGCGGCTCCTGCTGCGGAGATCTGCCGCAGGATACCGCAACACCTATGGAGAGGCATCCTTAAGGTTTCCCCATCTCCAGCACACTAATTACTTCCTTTATCTATGGCAAATGGTGTTGCTGTAATCATTAATAATATACTAGGCAAACTGAAACTAATTAGTTTAGAAATGGCTTGATTTCAGGTGACTCTTTATGAAAGGAGTCTTCTATTGGCAAGTGGGAAGTCACATTACTGTAAATAGCATGCACACCAACCCCTGATTGAAGCACTTACCTTAACGCCACAGACTACCCCCAGTACAGGTTTAAGGACAACTTTAAGGACAGCACACACGACTTCCTGCAGATTATGAAAAAACATAAAACCATGTTTTCAGTATATCATTTCCGGTGTATTACAGTCATTTTCAATATTGTGACTCCTGAGTGCATTTTACACAATGTTATTGTCGGTAATCAGAGTAGTTAGCAGACAAATCAGATTCTATCTGTAGGATGCCGTGAATACTCGTTATATATCTCAGATGCCGCATCAGCTGTGACTACAGAGAATGTCTGTGAACCTTATGGCTGGGTTCACACAGGGCGGATTTGCCGCGGTTTTGCCGCAGCAGATCCACCCGCGGCAAAACCGCCCACGGCCACTAATCCCGGGATTAGCCAGCCATGTGGATGAGATTTCTCAGAAATCTCGTCCACACGGGACGGCTAATCCGCTGTGGTAAATCCGGTTGAAACCGCGGCTGCGGCCGCCGCAGCCGCGGTTTCAAAAGAAGCAGCATGTCCATTCTTTTTTTCATTCCGCTGCGGCCGCGCTCTCCTCTATGGCAGCGCCGGCCATAGCGAAAGAGCGAGCGGCCGGGCCGCTTCAAAGCCACCGTGGCGTAAACCGCGGCGGTTCTCCCGGCTGAAATCTCGCGGTTTTTGCTGCGGCCAAACTGCGAGATTTCCGACGGGAATCCGCCGTGTGTGAACCCTGCCTAGTTTGTCTGCGCTTCACTGCTATTTTCTTGTCTTCTGTGTGAGGAGGAGCAGAATAAAAATGTAGCTTACCGTCAATTTAATAACAATTTTCAGAAGGTCTTCAATAATGCTTTTAAAAACTTCCATAACTTTAGTGACGTCCCCAGTCTGAAAAATAAAAGTTGATTATACCTTTAGTAATCAGTTGTCATTAGTAACAATTGCATGTAAAGATGCATTAACCCATTAAACAATCCTCTAGCTCCCTTAGTGAGCACATAATAGACCTGTCTTTATACACAGCAGCCAATATGAACCAGCAGAGCGGCAGGGAAAGGGGAGAGAACGGAAGACGGGAGCAAGGATTTGTCAGGAGACGTTACTCTGACTTCCTGTAGACCCCGTAGATAAGTTGTAGTCAGGGGTCACAGCTCTGCCCTATCGGAGCCGAGCAAAACAATCATCTAAGCTTTCAATAGGCAGCAGCTATACTCTCAGACATACATTTAAAATGCCTTCTTCCATCAGACGTTCCAATCATCATATACAGCGATACCTTTTTGTAAAATCCCTTAAACTGCGATGTACTGGCATGTTTCATTTATGCTTGACAACTAATGTTGCTGCATTCTGTTGGGATGTCTGCTAAAATGGGAGCTACAAGAAAGCCGAACAACAGTAATAGTAATGCCTCTGCTCATTTAATACATATGTTTAACCTCCTGTCTATGACAGTGTTTCCCAACTCCAGTCCTCAGGGACCGCCAACAGGTCATGTTTTCAGGATTTCCTCAGTGTTGCACAGGTGATGTAATTCTTGTCGGAGCCTCAGACATTGCCACAGGTGTTCTTACTATAGGAGATCCTGAAAACATGACCTGTTGGGGTGCCTTGAGGACTGGAGTTGGGAAACACTGGTCTATGATGTAACTGAGTTCGGATATGATAATGTGCAGAAATCACAGGGACAGATAAAGTTCTTTTGAAATTTGAGAATTTCACCGAAGAGAATTAAAATTAAAATATAACTTATTAATATTTAATTAAAATATATTGACGAAACAACTCCAAGACATACCGATACAGAGATCTGTGTATATCCCCCTGGCTTATAGATGCTCACTCGGGGCCTGATATCAATTCCTTGTTGTATATGATCCCTTTATATATCAATTCCAGGGAATGAATAAAGCTACACATGACTTTTCAGCTTGCCCTACAACATATATTACCTAATCATGGTGCAGCTCCTTTATAAGGGCGCCCACCCACTAGCGATTTTTTTTCCCTGCGAAATTCACAGCATTTTTTTCTCTGCAGGGGTCTATGGGACTTGTAATGTTAAAATCGCGATCACGCTAAATCGCAATTTACCGCGAAATCGCGATTTTGCGCGATCGCGATTTTAACATTACAAGTCCCATAGACCCCTGCAGAGAAAAAAATGCTGCGAATTTCGCAGGGAAAAAAAATCGCCAGTGGGTGGGCGCCCTAAAGGAAACCAAAAAAGATATAACTGCACCTGCCAGGAGATATTTGAAAGAATATTTCCATACAAAGTCTCCCAGCTGCTGTTCAAAATACTACAAGGATAGGTGCAATCTATTGTACTGCATGTATAAGACCCAATTTACACAGAAAGATGATTTAAAAAAATGCTCAAAGGACAGTTTAAATGACAATTTTGAGCCATCATCTTTGCATAGTCTATAGTAGCTAAGTGGCTACTAAAGAGCTATGCAAGTGGAGCAAGACACCACTGTGATCAGTATGAGAACAATACAGCTGTTTTGCATAACCAAACAGCTGCATTGTTCTACTTGCTTATAGCTCGTATCCCGCTGTGAACTACCAGCAGAACATGAGCTAGAACAATCTTATGAGCGCTGCCAACTGTGATAACAGCCTGCACCACTGATGAGAGTTCATTGCTCAGTTCTAGAAAACTAGAATTGAACGAGGAACGAATCGTACACGAAAACTGCACAATGTACATGCATTTAGATGCAACAGTTATCTCTCAAAAGATGGGTTTGAGTGAACTTTGAGCGCTAATCGTTGTGTCTAAGTGGGTCTTTTTTGATATTATGTAGATCTTGTCTAAAGCAAGTCACTCAGAGATCTACTCTCCAGTATATTGAGATAAAACCTCTTCTCCAAACAGCATTGTACGCCTATTCAGGTCAAGGATAATAACGCAGCCATTCTGCTATTTATGGGAGAAGTGGGGGATATGGACTGAATATGGATCTTTATCATACTTACCCACACATCCCTTAGGCCTCATGTCCACGGGGAAAATCAGGCCTGCTCCGGATTCTCCATGGAGAATCCGGAGCGGGTCCCTCCTGCCCCACGGACATGAGGGCTGAAAATAAGGATAAATAAGAATAAACTTACCTCCCGCCTGCTCCGGATCCTTCCTTCACTGCGGCGCCATCTTCTCTGCGTCGCGGCCGGATCTTCTTTCTTCGGCCCGGCGGATGCGCAGGATCACGTCGGTGACGTGCCCCGCACATGCGCCGGCCCGAAGAAAAAAGATCCGGCCGCGACGGAGAGAAGATGGCGCCGCGGCGAAGAGAAGAAACGGAGCGGGTGAGTAAATTCCGATTTTTGTCTCCCGCGGATCCGGACAGCTTCCATAGGCTTCAATAGAAGCCCACGGGAGCCGTCCCCGTGGGAGACCCGCACGAAAATGGAGCATGGTCCGGATTTTTTCATGCTCCATTTTTTTTAAAATCACTTTTATTGACCATCCGCGGGTATTTATCTACCCGCGGGTGGTCAATGCATCCCTATGGGGTGCGTATCCGCGGGCAGGAGAAGAGTTAAAATCTGCTGCGGATTTTAATTCTTCTTTTGCCCGTGGACATGAGGCCTTAGGGTTTCTATCACCATAAAGCCCCTGACAGATGTCATGCATAAAGGATCTAATGGTGGTGACTGAACGATGGTGTTATACTGACAATACACCGTACATTTATTAGGTTTCTGCTGAATTTCTTTGAATTATACATACATTTATTGGTGTCTTTATTCACATACAGACAGCAAATGACGCCAGATACATCCAAAGCGTCTAACTCGCTGCCAATGCCTGCTTTTTGAAAATGGCTGTTTTCTCTATATGTTTAACAAGCATTAGTCTCTCCTGATATCCAGAGACAACAAGCAAATTGTACTCAATTACTTATTTTTTAGGTGAAGAGCTTCCGTGATCCGCTTCCTTAAAATGTCCAGCTTTTCCTGACTGACTATCTGCAAACTGAGACGCTCCGGAGCCTCCTTGAGCCGTCTTATCTTACGTAATTGATAACCCCCTATTTATATAGGCCTCTCAGCTGTATAAAGAAGCTGATGTAAAAAACTCTCTGTTTAGCTGTCTATTAGAGTCTAACTACCGTGTTTCCCTGAAAATAAGACACTGTCTTATATTAATTTTCCCTCTTTCTGCTCTCTGGGTGTCCACATTCTTGTTGGTCGTCCTCAGTACTGAAACAGCATTCTGTTCCTGGTAACGTGGGTGGAATATCCCGTCTCCAGCAAGAGAATGCTGTGATTGGCTCAGGACCGCAGCCTGAGCCAATCACAGCTAGTCTTTGATGAGGCAATCACAGCCATTCAGTGAATGACATCATTACTTATTTTTCAAGCGAACGCCATCCCTCACCCTAACCCCATTCCCTCTGAAAATCAGGTTAGGGTTTATTTTTGGGGTAGGTTTTATCTTCGGGGAAACACAGTATAACCATTCTCTAGAGGTATATCTTGATCTTTCTAACTATCTACGTGTTTCCTCAGCAATGATGATCCCTAGCGTATTCGTCAGCATAGTGTTTCAGAGAAATGAGCAGCTATTTGGACAGCCGTGGTGCCTGGCTGACATATTAGATACAGAGCTGGTAGGCATTGTAAGAACCAGGGTTTAATAGTTGTAGCTCCGCCTACCTTTCTCCGGGGGCTCATCCTCAATGCTCCAATAAGCATGCAGCCATCACACAGAGACCTTAACCTGACCTGATAATGTGCATATGTCCATTATTTGATATGAAAATCCCCTTTAAGTTGTAGGTTGCTACTTACCAGGATCGCAGTTATCTGTGCAGCCGTGCAGCCCTAACAAAGATAAACAATGTAGAATTCTTAGATTTGACAGATACTGTTTTCTTACATGTGTTTACTATAAGCACTAGAAGACAAAGTTTACAACACTTTTCAAGAGATTTTTCATAAATGTTTATTTTAAAAAATTTTTGCCATGTACTCCATGAAGCTGGCTTTCCATGCAAGCACATTAAAGTGGTTTCCCATGATTAGAACTAAGGTTCTGCTATTTCTCCAGTCTTTTTATTGGCTGTTTGAGGTATTGAAGCTCAGCCATACTGAAGTGAATGCAGCTGACTTGCAGTACCATACACAGCCTACGGAAAGTTATGGCGCTGTTTCTGGGATACACAGTAGATCCTTTATTCCAGTCCTGAACAGTCCCCTTATAGCCGTTGAAGTCAATGAAATAACATCATTTAACTTTACCAAATAAGGTTTATCAATGAGCCAATAACATAAAATAGGAAGGAAGGTTCTTACCATTCCATTTAACATGTCCCCAAGTTGCTTACCAAGACATCTAGCCAGTAACTTCTGAAAAGTAAAAAAAAATACCATGAATTAAGAGTGAGCCTTTTCAATATTGCAAGAACTACTTGTGAAGGAGGGAATATTAACCAGTGTTGTCCTGACATCTATCCGTGTTGGATATACCTCTAGGCAGATATTTTGCGCATTACGTGGTCATCATTTATAGAATTCGTCCTGCAGAAACATGTGATTGTTTTATTCTGATCTGTTATTTATAAGTTCATTCTCCTCGATGCTCTCACACAACACTATTAACCGTTTTGTCGCTGTCCCAAATATATATCTGGTTTTCCCATTGGCTTAATGCAGCCCATTTGCTTATTTACCACTGAGAAGTAGAGATCCAAACTGAAGTCAGATCTGTTTGTATCGAGGCCTTCCAATCTGCAGTGTGCAGTGAGCAATCAACTTGCTGAAGGAGTTAAGTATTTTATGTTATTATATGGCACATATAGTGTATCAGTGTTAACCTTACTTCATCACATCTAGTCTTTAATATTCCTCATTTAGGCTGCCTGTCCATGGCCACGACAGAATAGCGCTAGCAATATTGCACTGCAGGTAAGGAGGAGAGCACTAAAATGTCTTCATGATGAGCCTGTCTTAATAACAGGCTCACCGCAGAGAATCGCGACATGCCACGACTTTATTCACGTGAGCGGAAAATCGCTATGATTTTCCATTCGTGTGCATTAGGCTGTGCTTTCATAGTTATCCTATGGAAAGAGTGTCATGCGAGCTCCGTGTATGATTTATCACCACGGATCTCACTATGACACCTCGCCCGCGGACAGCCAGCCTTATAGATTTGAAGCTTTAGTATAGCCTTTAACCCCTTAATGACACAGCCCTACCCCTCACCACCATTTTCATTTTTTTCTTTCCCCTTTTAAAAAATCTTAACTCCCTTATCTATTGATGTCGCTGTATAAAGGCTTGTTTTTTGCGGGATGAGTTGTATTTTTCGATGGTGCTATTTAATGTACCATATAATGTACTGAAATACTTTTAAAAAATTCCAAGTGGAGTAAAATGAAAAAAAAAAACAACATTCCGCCATCTTTCAGTGTGTCTTGTTTCTACGGCACACAAACTACAACAACAATGACATGCTATCTATATTCTATGGGCCAGTACAATTACAACGAGACCAAACTTGTATATTTTGTTTGCTGTACTATTTTTATTTTTAATTTTAAAAACTTTTAATTTTTGAAATTATTTTCTGCCGCCATCTTCTGCGCACAATAACTTTTTTTTATTTTTCCATCAACGGTGGTTGTGCGAGGTCTCATTTTTTGCAAGACGTCCTGTAGTTTATGTTGGTACCATATAGGAATACATGTGACTTTTTGACCGCTTTTTATTGCATTTTTTCAGAGTGACTGAAAAAGTGCATTTCTGGCGTTCTTTTTTTTTTCTGACGACGTTCACCGTGCTGCATAAATAATGAGATACTTTTATAGCTTGGACTTTCACAGATGTGGCGATACCAAAGATGTATTTTTGATTTATGATTTAGATTCTTTTTTATTATAGATATGGCAAAAGGGGGGTGATTTAAACTTTTATTACTTTTTTTTTTACAATTAATAAGACTTTATTGATCTGATTTTTACTGTTTTTTTAGCAAACCCCCCCCCCCCTCCCCCCCCCCTAGGGGACCACAACTAGTGATGCTTTGATCTCTACTGCAGTATTATGTATTGCAACAGCATTACATTGTAATGCAATCTGACAGGCAGTCTATCAAGCCACCCCACAGGGACAGCTTGATAGGCAGTCTGCTAAGGCAGCCCTGGGGCTTTTCAGAAGGTCACTGCCTGCCATGATACCACATCTCCCTGCATTAATAGCTGCGATCAACCATGCAGCTGATTTCAGCTATTTGCTGCGGGTGTCAGCTGTAATAAAAAGCTGACGCCCGCACTGTATGAAGAGAGGTCACCCTGCGATCTCCCTTCATACATACCTCTCTCTTCATACATACCCCGATGCTGCATGACATAAATGTATGACATATAGCAGGAAGGGGTTAATATGAATATATTTTGAAGTCAGCATGCGGTCTCCTTGTGAAACTAATTTTCTTTTCTGAGACTAATTCTACCTCAATCACACGGTCATATTTTCGATCCATATTATCCACGTATTTATTTCACGTTATACCCCATTGAGTTGTATTGGGGTATCCACGCATGCATTTTTCATCTCCTATTTTCATCTATATTACGCCTGAGTGAAAATCAGCTGTAAGATATGTCCTGCCCTGTCTTTTATCACACGTAGAAACACTAAGTGCAAGAAAGGTAGGGCGCGGACTATTATTTTATCACGCGGATAAATATTGCGCAAGAAAAACAGCTGTAAAATGAAACCATTGCAGTTAAAATGAGTCAAAATCACGGCCGTCTGTTTAAGCCCTAACTCCCAGGTTTTGTCAAATTAACCATAATTTCTTATAATTCGGAAACTTCCTGCTTCCATGTTTTCTGTATAATTTGTTGGCACTCTACCACAGAATCGCTCATAAGACGTCCTGTTACTCTATGATTGTCATTGGCACCATACATATATTGCTCTGAACCAGTGGATGCATACAGTGTTAGGTAAACTATATGCATCAGTATTTAGGGGCCCTTTTACACGGGCTGAGAAATCATCCAGATTTCAGCAAGAATCTGAGTGATGATCGTTCAGTCTGAATGCACAACTGATCAATTCATTCAGCGTTCCATTTTTGCACGCATAAAAATTGAAACGACGGATCAGCCATGTAAACAATCATTCATCTATGAACAACAGCCGGTTTACTGTGAATGAAGGCGGGCCAGAATGACCCCCGGCCCCCTGCACCTCCATTCACTAGCAATGATCATTCCTGTGTAAAAGCACATGAGCGATTCGCTGGCACCACCTGTTGGGCATCTGCGGCCGACCGGTCGTCCCGTGTAAAAGCCCCCTTAGTCTGGTATCTCTGCTTCAGGGCATTGATGGTTTACCACTAGAGATGAGCGAATGTACTCGGCCACGCCCCTTTTTCGCCCGAGTACCGCGATTTTCGAGTACTTCCGTACTTGGGCGAAAAGATTCGGTGGGCACCGTGGGTGAGTGGGGGTTGCAGCGGGGAGTGGGGGGGAGAGGGAGAGGGCTCCCCCTTGTTCCCCGCTGCTACCCCCCGCGCCGCCACGCCTCCCCCCCCCCCCCCGTCCCCCAGCGCCCCCCGAATCTTTTCACCCGAAGTACTCGAAAATGGCGGTGCTCGATCGAGTAATTACTCGAAACGAGTACGTTTGCTCATCTCTATTTACCACCATTACAATGTTATATTGTATTTAATTATGTCATATTAATGTGAAAAACCTTAACAGCGCTTATAGAAAAAAAAACAACTGTAATCCACACTTAAGATAAAATTACCAGATGTCCAATTGAGACTTCAAATGCATTTATCGTCCTCACGAGTAATTGGTCTGCAGCGCATGTCTGTAAAGTAAAGTAAACTTTAGCTGATTTGCTTTTGACCAGGTATATTGTGAGTGACATGGTGACAATCTATTGCTGATTAGACGAACATCTTCACTATACTCATATTACCAATCCCTCCACCTCTAACAGTGATGTGTTATGATCTGTGTTGTATCTGATACCTTGTAACCCAGCAGTATCCAGTCTCCAGTAACATTCTGTTGCAGTTCCCTGCTCCACCAGTGATATTTGTCTGGACCCAGAATATCATTATACACTAACTAATCTCCAGTAAGTAAGCTGCGCAGTGTCCACCCCAGGGGAACGGTACCCATGGTTATCAGGGTACGGTATGGCCCCGCCCCCAGTGCATGCTGGTCCTATGCTTCACATCTGATTACATATTACACTCTAGTTATAACATTTTATTCTAATGCAAGCATTGTAACTTGAGATCATAAATTGATGAAAAACTAGTACTTGGTTATGAAGCCCTTAAAGATCAATAAGACAAAATAAGGATGCAAGGGGTTGTCTAAGGTCATTGCATGTCAATACATAATAAATTATCCTATACTTACTTTCCCGAGCCCCTGCATGTCTCTCACTGAATGAGACATCACAGACTGCTGCAGCCAATCACAGACCAAAGCATTCTAACATTAGTGTTTGTGATTGGCTGCAGCAGCCTCTGATGTCCGGTATAAAGCCTGACTGCAGCCTGTAACCCCAGTGTTATAGGAGAGACCTGACCTGTGCTACTGGAGCTGCAGGGACCCAGGAGGGGTGAATATAGGACCATGTATTATGTTTTGACACAAGGAGAACTAATTAAAAAAAAACTCAGAAACCCTTCTTAAGGCCAGCTGCACATAAAAGGGTCGGTTTCCGCATGTCGGAGCCGGCAGTGGAATCCAACCCTGTGCCTGGCCCACATCCACATGTACCTGTCTTTTCTTCTTCTTTTCTGCACTGTGGATGGTCTGCATGGCAAACCGTCAGACATCCACAGTACAGATTTTTTTTATTTTTTAAATCCCTGCTTTTCCCACGCCGTTGCTAGGTGATGATGCGGGTAACTTTCTGCAATGTCATTGCGGAAGGGCCGCAGGTCGGACGGCTTCCATTGAGTTCAGTGGAAGTTGTCCATGTGGAATCTGGACTAAACTAGAGCATGCTGGGATTTTTCCTCCGCAAGTGGAAAAATCACTATTGATTTCTGCTAGTGTAGAGGAAAAAATGCTTATCCATAGCATGCTATTGAAGGCATTTGCTATGGAATCTGGAGGTGGACGCCCACGTCGGATTCTGCAATGCAAATCCGTCCATCTGCAGCCGGCATAAGAAGAAATTGCATAACTAATAAACAAATAAAACAAGTCATTACATATAAAAGCCAGTAAGAGATTCTGGAAGATGGAGAATCACTTTCAGTCTGGAGGACAAGAGTTTCTTCAGGGACCTGTATTATATACACAGCGTACCAGAGAAACAATACAGACTGATGTGTAAATGAGGAGCTGATCCTGCCGCAGTAAAACACATGTAGCACTGGACTATATACTGGCGGGGTGTCACAAGAAAGCCCATCAGCACATGGACTGCTGTAATATAGCAGGAAGCCCACGTCATACCCAGCCGGTACCCCTGTGATGTACATGTACTGCTGTAATATAGCCAGAAGCCCACGTCATACCCAGCCGGTACCCCTGTGATCTACATGCACTGCTGTAATATAGCAGGAAGCCCACGTCATACCCAGTTGGTACCCCTGTGATGTACATGCACTGCTGTAATATAGCAGGAAGCCCACGTCATACCCAGCCGGTACCCCTGTAATGTACATGTACTGCTGTAATATAGCAGGAAGCCCACGTCATACCCAGCCAGTACCCCTGTGATGTACATGGACTGCTGTAATATAGCACGAAGCCCACATCATACCCAGGCGGTACCCCTGTGATGTACATGGACTGCTGTAATATAGCACGAAGCCTACGTCATACCCAGCCGGTACCCCTGTGATGTACATGCACTGCTGTAATATAACAGGAAGCCCACGTCATACCCAGCCGGTACCCCTGTGATGTACATGGACTGCTGTAATATAGCAGGAAGCCCACGTCATACCCAGCCGGTACTTCTGAGGATAAAGGGGTTAATATTATGTTTTATACATCTAAGTTAAAATTTACCTTTAGACAGTGACAGCATTGCAAAACATCAGCAAGGTTGCATATACAAATGTTTAGGTCCACGCACTGAAATAAAATGATCAAGTAGCAAACAGATCAGTAAAGAGAGCATTACACTGCAACACATTTTACAAACATTTCTTAACAGAAAGTAATTGATCCGTTTCTGTAAAATTAAATCCTGCTGATTCCACCAGTAACATTGAATACCAGCGGCACGTCTCACTTTCAAGTTACAAACAGTTTGGACGGGCCGTAGTATTACTATTCGCCAAGTAATTCTTTTAGCCTGGAGAGTGGGGGCCTCAGGCTCATCTTTTCGGTAGACTTGGGAATTATCTTTGAAATGGAAGAAACATACTAGGAGTTCAAAGCGGTTACGAGGTCTAACTGCTGCAAATATAGGGGTCGCATGCACAGCACTGGTAGACCAGTGTGAACGGATGCAAGAGTTTTGTACTAAACCCATTAACTTTATGATTCCCAAAGGTGCAGGTCTGGGGGAACCAAGGAAATGGTGACCATAATATAATACATTTCCACTTGTCTTTCAGTCGGGTGTTTTGTTGTTGGGGAGCCTCAAAAACACCAAACTTCAGGAAGACAGAACTGACTCAGCTTACAGATCCCCTTAGCCTTATTGACTGGGACAATGTCCTCAGAATAAGGATGTAGTGATGAGTAACTCACTAGAACAGTTTAGGAAGGGCCTGGATGTCTTTCTTGAGTGCCACAATATCACATATTTATTCTGACTGACAGATTTGTGCTCAACAAGGAATGTTCTCTCCCTAAAATGAGGAAAATTGGTTTCTACCTTATTGTTTTTTTTTACTTTCCTCTGAATCAATATTGTATGATATTAACCAATAAATATTCTGAAATGTCTTGCTTCCTGGGTGCTCACATGGTGCTTACGTCATGCATGTACTGTGCATAGTGTGTGTCTACGTGTTTAAAGGGTTTAGTTCTTAATTAGAGATGAGCGAACCTACTCAGCCATGCCCCTTTTTTGCCCGAGCGCCGCGATTTTCTCGGGCGAAAAGATTCGGGGGGTGCCGTGGGTGAGTGGGAGTGGGGGGGAAAGGAGAGAGAGAGGGCTCCCCCCTGTTCCCCGCTGCTACCCCCCCCCCCCCCCCGCTCCGCCACGCCTCCCCCGCCCCCCGGCGCCTCCCAAATCTTTTCCCCCGAGTACGGAAGTACTCGAAAATCGCGGTGCTCGATCGAGTAATTACTCAAAACGAGTATGTTCGCTCATCTCTATTCTTAATATAACATTGAGTGTGTTTATTTCTTTAATGGTAAAACGAAAAAAGGTTTGGTACGGTGTTAGCCAGTGGAACAATGTGTGATTGTTCTCAGTGAGAGAAACCAAGCAATCTTGTAGGAAGCGAGCTGTAACATCATGCATTTTTGTTAGCCATTAAAAGGTCTCATATCTACCAGATTGCTTGGTTTCTCTCACTGAGAACAATCACACAATATGTCTTTTATAGTAACCATGTATAATACATACTATTCCTTCCAACCACATCCCCACCTCACATGTACAATTCTCAATGCAGCATTGATTGGCCACTCTATCACATATATTGTCTTGGAGATGCTCACCTGGACTATGTTTCCCTATCTATCTGTAACTCAGAGAATGGCTCACTCTTCTAGTATTATACATAGAAGATAACTATTGCATCAGATTCGGAAATGCTTGTGTGTTTTCAGTAACACTTTTGTGCACACTCAACTGGTCTTCTCCTATCTTTGATGGCAATTAGATAATAGGATCTTATGTAAGATAAAAAAAAAGTTTTTAAAAAATTGTTCTTACTCCCACAGATGTAGATTTACCAGTAGTAGCACCACCACCACCACCACTAAGTAGGCCAAGTTGTCCTGTGCTAGTGCCTGTAAGGAAATATAAAAGGGGCAACATAATTGTAAGCAAAAGAAGAAACTTGTTATCTTATGGTGTTAAAGGGGTTGTCCCGCGGCAGCAAGTGGGTCTATACACTTCTGTATGGCCATAATAATGCACTTTGTAATATACATTGTGCATTAATTATGAGCCATACAGAAGTTATAAAAAGTTTTTTACTTACCTGCTCCGTTGCTAGCGTCCTCGTCTCCATGGTGCCGACTAATTTTCGCCCTCCGATGGCCAAATTAGCCGCGCTTGCGCAGTCCGGGTCTTCTGCAATCTTCTATGGAGCCGCTCGTGCAGAATGCAGGCTCCGTGTAGCTCCGCCCCGTCACGTGCCGATTCCAGCCAATCAGGAGGCTGGAATCGGCAATGGACCGCACAGAAGAGCTGCGGTCCACGGAGACAGAGGATCCCGGCGGCCATCTTCAGCGGTAAGTATTGAAGTCACTGGAGCGCGGGGATTAAGGTAAGCGCTCCGGTAAGCTTCCTTTACCTCCCTGCATCGGGGTTGTCTCGCGCCGACCGGGGGGGGGGGGGGTTGAAAAAAAAAAAACCCGTTTCGGCGCGGGACAACCCCTTTAAGAAATATTTGAGAGCACAAGAGCAATCATTATCCCGTAGTCCATATCCAGCGTATAAAGGAAACCAAGGGATACAAATAAGCAATAAAGCAAACTTCCACTTCTCTTACATAACTTTTTAAAGTACTTATGATACAGTAATGTGTACATCACTTGATGGAAAAATAGCAAAGCTTAGCTGCAATGGAGATACCATATAGTTCCAGGATCACCCAACTCTCACTGATACGTACTTTTCCCCTTCCATGTAAAACTCCCTATACTACACTGAATCAGTTTGTCTTATGTATAGCATTGTTTTAACCCCTTCCCGCTCCATGACGTATAGGTACGTTTTCTGACAGCGACATTTAAGTCCCCCGAACGATATTCCCCAGCGCTGCCTTACCAGACTGCCTATTAAGCCATCCCCGTGAGGTGGCTTGATAGACTGCCTGTTAAATGGCAGTATGATGTAATGCTGTAGCATTACATCATATTGCAGGAGCGATCAAAGCATCGCATGTTAAAGTCCCCAAGGGGGACTTCAAAGTAAAGTAAAAAAAAAAATCAATAAAGTTTTTTTAATTGTAAAAAAAAAAAATTTATAAAAGTTTAAATCACCCCCCTTTTGCCATATCTATTATTAAAAATCTAAATCATAAAATAAAAATATGTATTTGGTATCGCCACATCCGTAAAAGTCAGAACTATCGAAGTAGTGCATTATTTTTCCCACACGGTGAACGTCGTCCAAAAAAAAAATAAATAAAGAACGCCAGAAATGCACTTTTTTAGTTACCCTGTCTCTCAGAAAAAAATGCAATGAAAAGCGATCAAAAAGCCGTATGTATTCCGAATAGGTAATATCGGAAACTACAGGACATCCTGCAAAAAATGAGCCCTTGCTCAACTACGTCGACGGAAAAGTAAAAAAGTTATTACGCGCATAAAATGACCGCAGAAAATAATTCAAAAAAATTAAATGTCTTTGAAAAAAAAAAAGAGTAGTATAGTAAGAAAAAACCTATACAAGTTTGGTATCATAGTAATCGTACTGACCCATAGAATAAAGTTATCATGTCATTTTTGTTGCCGTGTGTGCACCGTAGAAACAAGACGCACTAAAAGATGGTGAAATTGTTTTTTTCATTTTACTCCACTTAAAATTTTTAAAAAGTTTTTTAGTACATTATATGGTACTTTAACCCCTTCCCGCTCCAGGACGTACCGGTACGTCCCGGGAGCCTGGTACTTCCCGCAAAAGGACGTACCTTTACGTCCTGGAGATAGCACGGGATCACATAAGATCCCGCGCTATCCCGCAGCGGGAGCCGGCTGTCAGTCACAGCCGGGGGGGCCATCGGAGATGCGTCCGCCGCTGTTAACCCCTTCCCTGCCGCGATCTAAGTAGATCGCGGCAGGGAAAGAGTTCACAGAGGGATCGCGATCCCTCTGTGTCTCCGGCCGGCTCTCGCAATGTCATCGCGAGAGCCCGTCCTGTATTGCCTGTGCCTATAATCGCTGTACAAGCGATAAGGCATGGGAGAGCAGTAGCTCTGCCATGCCTTATGACAGCGATCATAGGCACAGTGATGTAAGTCCCTCAGAGGGACTCAAATAGTATAAAAAAAAGAAAAGAAAAGTGTAAAAAAAAAGAAAAATGTAAAAAAAATGTAAAAAAAACCCCTTTTTTATGCTTTTTCTAATATTAGCATAAAAAAAGGGAAAAAAAACTAAAACCCCACATATTGGATATTGACGCGTCCGTAACGACGTGTACAAAAAGTTGAACATGCTTTTTATTTTGTATGACAAAAAGCGTAAAAAAAACGCTAAAAAACAGAGGCAAAATGCTAATTTTTAACATTTTGCCTCACAAAAAATGCAATAAAAGTGATCAAAAAAGCCGTACATTTCCCAAAATGGTACCAATAAAAACTACAGCTCGTCTCGCAAAAAATAAGCCCTTAAAGAGCTCCATACATAGAAAAATAAAAAAGTTACAGGACTTTGAATGCAGCTATAGAGAAAAAAAAAGATTTCCAAAAAAAAGGGGGTTTTATTGCAAAAAAGTGTAAAAACCTAAAAAAAATATAACAATTTTGGTATCGTTGTTACCATACCGACCCGCAGAAAAAATTTAGTGTGTCATTTATGCTGCATGATTAACATGATTTAAAAAAAAAAAAAATCTATGGCAGAATTGATGCGTTTTCTCTCCGTTATCATTAAAAAAAAAATAATAATAATTTTACGATATTGTCTATATACCCAAAAGTGGCACTGATAAAAACTACAGATCGCCACGCAAAAAACAAGCCCTTATACGGCCGCGTCCACGGAAAATAAAAAAGTTATGGCTTTTGAAAAATGGAGATGGAAAAATACCAAAAAATCGCTTGGTCCTCAACGCCAAAACAGGCCGTGTCATTAAGGGGTTAAATAGCACCATTGAAAAATAGAACTCGTCCTGCAAAATACAAGCCCTCATGCAGTGATGTCGATGGATAAATAAAGGAGTTATGATTTTTTTGAAGAGGGGAGGAAAAAACGAAAATGGAAAAAGAAAAAGGGGCCGCGTCATTAAGGGGTTAATATATGATTCTGTTCAGCATCTGCACATCTTTATGTTTTAAATATTGTTCATTAAAGTAGTTCTCTTATGTTATCAAGCCTCTTTGGCCTGAACATCACATGGCATAGTTTCCATATGTTTACTATAGAATGTATCCATTGCATATTGTGGCTATCAGTAACTATTGTAAGTTGTGTTTTACAGATTTTTACCTCCCTCACTAACCTAACCATATCATGGTAGAAATAACTATTATCAATGTATCCTACACAGGTGCTCAGCTGTCTAATAAAAACTTAGTTTCTCCTCTATCATTCAAGATAGGAGAAAATGCTGATTCCAGTGATTTAACTCATTAATTCCCACAGTCAATATGAGTGGATTATGAACAAAGGGGTTAAGAACCTTGAAAGGACCCTAGAGATGCATTCCCAATGCCTTTCCAAAGCATGAAATAACGATTGCCCCACAGTTGTTATATAAAAACAAAAAATACCCAAACACTAGATATCCACACAACCATTGAAAGCGGGAAAAGTTTAAAAAAGTTATTAAAAGTTAAGCTCAAGCACTCTGAAATATAACTATAAACAAGGGTAAAATTTCATTTTTTTGTATCTGCAAAGCAAAAATACTCTATACATTATTTAATGAGTTATATGTATCCCCAAATAGTGCATAAAAAGCTACAATGTCACCCTCTTAAAACAGAGTCATACATCAAAGTCAATGGAAAAGCATAAAGTCATGGCTGATGAAACTCAGAGAGGCAAAATAAAATAAAGACTTTGTCATAAAGGTCCAAACAAGTCTTGGTGACTACTAAGGTAATAATAACTGGGGAATCAACACAAATCTTACAAGTAGATGGCCTTGTAGTATTATGCTATATCTCCTATTAGATAACTGATTCACTAATTACAAATTCAGACACACACTTTATCTTACAGAGAAATAAAATATTATTATAACCATTGACCAGAATTTAAACTGACTGCATAGATGAGACAGATAGAAGATAGAAATAGTACATGGCATCACTGTATCTTTTTATCTAAAGGTTTCTAAGTAGAACATAAAATATAAGATAATGAAAATAATTAAAAATCTTTGACTTATCATTTTTGTCCCACAGTTTTACTCATATTAACAGTTTATTGCTTATTATTTAATTAATTTCTACCGTGACATTTTACAAACCTGCAAAAGCAAAGTTTTTGTTATATTCAACTGCTATTCTTTACTTATATGGGGATAATTTTTGACTGATGAGAGATAGGAGTTATTTTTCTTACCCATAGAGCACCAAGCACTGAAAAAACTAATATTTAAGTCATTATTTAAACTATTTTGACAGAGAGATTTTCATATAAGCATTATGAAAATAAGACAATTAATTTACATAATAAACCAATAAAATGTAATTAATGTAAAACTTACCAATGAAATTGGCAACGCTCAGACTGAGGAAGATGACGGCAAGTTTCATGATGCAGTTGTAGTTGTTAAGCTCTTAACTTCAGGAAAAAGTCAAGGCTGTCTTTAAACCTTAGCGTTACGAGCGCCCTTTATATACATCCAAGATGATGCTTGAGGGCAATGCTGTCATTTTTCCTTATTTGCTGATTGGCACAGTAGTAAATGTTGTCACTATGCCAAAACTTTATTACTAGTTTGTGCGTATTCAATATTCATCAAAAAGATGTATTTTATTCTAAACATTCTGTGTTTGCTTTGTGTCCCATTGTACTTGCAGAAATTAAGCGCACAGGTTTCTAAATTGATTATATGTTTGTTATAACATTTTTAAAATAGGAAGCTATTATGAATATAATTATTTTGTAATATATACACCAATAATAGAAATATTAGTAGAAAGAAAGAGTAAAAAATATATTTTGTATTAGTTAGGTATAATTTAAAGCTCCTGGGCCCCACTACAAAGTTTGAAATGGCACCCCCACCCCCCACTTACCATGTCCCATTTATAAAACCAATCTTCCCTTGTGACTTTTGCTATCTCTGCACAGTCTATAGTTGTGCAACTGGTTTGATTTTACCTGTATTCCTATTCCAAAATAACAATAAGCACATAGTTGGTTTAATTATTTGCATCCTATTTAGGGCTCATGTCCATGGATGGGGTTTGAATTGCGGAACCTGAGTGGTGCACCTGCTCAGATGATCCACAGTACAAGCCTCCCATAGACAATTATGGGCACACGCACATTAATTAAAGCATGCGGATTGGTTTTGCAGACCATTTGGTCCGGAAAACTAATTGCAGCATGCTCTATTTTTCTATGGTTTCCTCAGGGACGTCTTCCATTGAAGTCAATGGAAGCCGTCCGATCTGCGACACACCCACAACTGTCACTGCAGGCTTGCTGTGGATCTTCCAGAAAAGCGGGAGATTAAAAACAAAATTAAAAATCTTCACTGAGCATGTGCAGGGGTGTGCTAGCTGGTGGGCCCATCCACATGTCAGTGCAGCAACCCACTTCCACGGAGGAGCAGATGGACGACCTGCACGGCCACACAGAGGATCCAGAAGGTCCTCATGCCTCGGGCAGGGTGGGATTCCATGGTGGGGCTCGCGTCCACGAAACCTGACCCGCCCGTGGGCATGAGGCCTTACACATTCATGGAAAAATTCTTTTTAGAGAAAATCACAAGTCATAAATCAAAACATAAGATTAAAATTAGAGGCAATATTCCTATCAGCTTTTTATTAAATGGAAAGTTCACTCTGAGGGGTCCCCTGGCAATGAGCTTATCTAAGAATGTTCTGCCTCTGGAAAACTCCAGCAATCATTTATAATCTGTGCAGGAACCTGACAGCAAGAGTTCAGTTTCCAAGCAGATCATGTGCGGGGGCAATGGAGCATTACTCAGTCCCCAATAAAATCAATGGGTCTCCTGACGTAGTCCTCTTGATATGGGAACTTCACTATAACTCATAAATCATTGTAAAGTATTTGAATGTGTTTTCAAAATGAGATAACCTTGGTAACTTGTCATTAGAGTTCAGCAGCTGAGCCTGCTCCATATATCATGGATGCAAGGTAATACCTGCTTTCAATGGCCAGAATTGGACGAAACTCTGCATCCTTCCATGTAATGCCTCAGTTGCTTTGGCCAAAACCTACTGTGGCACCTGAGTGGTTAGACAGTGGGGGTAGGGTTCCTCATGTCAATGACTAGATGGGACAAGGAAGCAGGATTCATACCTAGGAAACAAGGAAGGTCAAGACGTTTCCCTGATCTAAAAGTAACCAAAACTGCCTAACCACAGGGCAAACCAACCCTCAACGGGGCAACCCAGCAGCAGGCATCTTGGGCTTCCCTGAAACATCCCTAGAAGCTCAAGAAGAGCAAACAAAGAAGGCCCAATGGGATAGATCCAGTAACAAAGAGGAAAAACATACATGGAAGGAGCAGAATAGAACAACAGGATAACAATACAAACTGACACTGAATCCACACAGCACCAAACACTGACCAGAACAACTCCCTATCCTCATTACACAGATTCAGGATAGCTTGTAGTTAAAACCAGTACCTGTGTAACCTCACCAAAACATCCCAGCCAGCCTATTAAACAACTACAGAGCTGAGGTGATGTTTCTTCCATAATGTTACATAATGAATCTGCATCTGCGCTACCAGGCACATCACATGGTCTGTGGCTGATGCTCTGATGTCACACTGGGCCCAGATTGAATCCTAGACAATGTCTGTAGCACCATAACACCCATGTTTCCTGATCGGACCACTGCTGTAATCAGAGGTGTAACTTGAAAATTTGGGGCCCCAATGCAAAATCTGTAACAGAGCCCCCCCAACTATAATGCTTTATTCATACTACTAGGCTCCCTATATGGAGAAGATAGGCCTCATGGGCCCCAAAGGGTTCTGGGCCTAGGTGCAACCGCATCCCTTGCAGCCCCTATAGCTACACCCCTGGCTGTACTATTGCAGGGTATCAAGCCACTGCTATGGCTGCTAGTGAGCCTACTAAAGGATCCAATCTGCCATCATAGTAGTTATATTAAACCCTGCCAGGTTAAAGTACTGCAGAACAGAAGTATTCCAGTGCATTGTATAAGTGATCAAGGACTTGCATGTTCAAGTCCTCTAGTTGGACTGAAAAATGTTTTTTTTTATTTAACATTTTTAAAATATAAAACTAATTTAGCATATGTGGAATCTAAACAATAAGGAGGCAGCAATACAAATTATTATTTTTTTAATTTCCAAGCTATTAAAACATGCTAATTAATTATCGAACACAATATACACCATTAAAAAGCACAATGTCAGAAATATTATTTGATCACCTTACTGCCCCCTCAAAAAAGGGAAATAAAAAGTGATTCAAGTTATATTTACTCTAAAGGGGGCAACAGCAGAAACTACATAGAACTCACCCTGCGAAAAAATAAGCCCACACAAACCTATTTTGATTAAAACTTAGAAAATGTATGGTTGTTAGAAGAGGCTGAGCTTGGAAAGCCGTCTATGAGAAGAGGACCATATAGAGCATGGTAGAAAAAGCAAAAGTTCCACCTTGCTTGCAGTCTCCAGCTCTCATTCATTGAATGCAGATATAGTCACATACCTTCCCTACCGCCCAGGCGGATACCTGCCCTGGATTCCGCAATGCAAATATGCCCATGAGTGTAATGCACAATTTCAATAAACCTATACATGTAAGTCATTACAGTCCTCTTGTATGTTATAACTGGGTGAACAGGCTGCTAGCCGGGAGGAAGAAGGTGGGGGGGGGGGTTATGACATTACTGCTTCCTAATGTTAAAGTAGATAAATACTACTTATCCATATCCACTTAAGGGGTGACTATTTCCCTAATCTGCGGGGTTTCCTATTATTGTGTCATCCTATTGTAGTAGTTTATCCATGGTGACCAAGAAGCCTCATAATTGGGTATTTTCTTGCTCCTAATAGCTGGTATTTTTTCATAAATTCCATGTTCAGACATCCTGTCTATAATATTTTGAATGGAAGGTGGCTCTGTGGACTTCCAATTCCTTGCTATGACCAATTTGGCAATTAGTAATAGATGGACCACTGTGCGTCTGTATCTGCTAGAAATCTTTCCTATTTCCAGCAATAGTAATGCCCTTGAGGGTTAGGTGCCAATTCGATTCCCAAGAAATTAAATATTAATGCAAAAATTTGCATTAAAAGTGCTAGTTATCTGTATTTTGATACATTTGAAAACGTGGTACAAATCTCATCTAAGCTACAGATTTTGAACATTTTACCCCAAAACATCTGAATGTTTTTATGTCATAATGCGCTTCTACATACTCATAGTAGCACACATAACAGTGTATCTTACAAGCACGGAGACAATTTTAGGGTATGTTCAGATGTCATGTACGTGCTGCCTATTTTCCAGTTTGGATTTGCATGCAGAAAATATGTAGCATTTTACAGTACAAACAATGTGAATGAGATGTTAGAAACTAAGGGCCCGTTAAGATGCAAAGATGATCGCTCAAAAATTGCTCAAACGTCAGTGAAAAGTGACCAAAGCTTCTCCGTTTTAGAAAGTTCTGTTCTGTTTTCAGCATTTTAGCCAGACAAAATATGATTGGTAATGACACAATTGTGTCCAAACAAAAATCCAGCAACTAATGTAAACCTTGTAGCTTCTCTCCGTTTCAGAAATGAAAGTCTTGGAGCCGTCCAGAGGTTAGTCAGAGGGATGTTTTTTGGCATATACGATGGAACACTTTAATGGGAAGCAATGTAGCATTAAGGTTCCTTTACAGAAGGTGAATATCACCCAAATAATCACTGGAAACACCTGTTCTCAGTGTCAGTTTCCTGAAAATCACTTCAGGGGTGCCGGCAGACCATTGCCTTCAATGGAGCCACCGGTGCACCACTGTAAAACACGGACATGTGAACACAGCATAGGGAATTCAGTGGTTGTAATATATGCGTGTTTTGGTGCATGCATATACAAGCACATGAACACACTTGTGTGAATCCACCGTAGAGCTGTAGTCTCCCTAATGGTCGCCTTTTTCTGTCACTCAAAACGCATTTCTATCCAGTCTGGGGTTTGTCAGATGATGTTTTTTAAAGTCTTACTGTATGTGGTCATAATCTTGGATACTGTGCCTCATGATACAGACAGTCATCTACTACCTTTGTTACAGAGGCACCCACTATACAGGCCCCAACAATCTGACTGTGCTGGAATTCAGTCAGCTATGCCATGATTCCCACAACTGCACAGAACACTGAAGACAAATAGCGCTTACCATATCTTGATGCTGTTATACAAATTATAGCATCACACAACACCTACAGCACTGTCTATTAACTCCGCTGTAGTACACATGTATGCATCCTGGACCATTAGGAGGGATCCACACGGGAGCTACCCTTTTCATATAGTTAAAAAGTATTGATAATATTGTGAAGTATGATTCACAATCCCATGTAATGTAATGCATGCATTTCGTACAGTTTTCATATTTTTTTCTTCACCTAAGATTGTTGGCACCACTCTTATCGAGACTCTTAGCAACCGGACCTCTTGAAATATCTGGAGTTTGCAGCATTAACACATGGCATATACACTGGAACACAACACAACTTCTAGGTTGACAACCCGCAGTGTCTTTGTCGCCATACCGAACCAGATCATTTAGGGGCATACCTCCCTATCAGACTTGCGACAGATACAGTCTGGTCCACACTGGGCCTCAGGTTTGTAGCTCCAGTAGCTGCCGCAGCAGCCTCTTCCCCCTTTACACCCCTACTGCTGTCCTATCTAATTTAGCACACAGAATGCCTGATTTCATGCCCTCTGCAGGCCACCACCATGGACCATTCAGCGTCTCTGTGGAGGAGCAGCTGGCAACTAGAGAGCCCTACGAGAGGAGAGTTGTAATGGGAACATCAATTTCTTCCCCATATCAGCCGTCAGTGCAGCAGCAGAGGAGCAATGTCAGCTGTAGCAGACTGCTACTAAAAAGACCATCTGAGGGAGGAACAATGTTAGTGGCCAGTCTGGGCAGCCATGGATCCTTAGTGATTCCAACCCTTCCCAGCTAACAAAATAATCTGCCAGTGTTGTGGGCGGACTGCTATTTCCCTGGGCTCCTACTCAATGAACCTACAAAGCTGTGCTCCGTGAACATGCACCTGCACCTGTTCTGTGAGAGTGGGGGTCACTAAAAGGGAGTTCGAATTAACGAAATGAAAAAAATTAAATACATCTGGCTGCTCCTGGGCTCCAGTGCCTGGTGGCAAATGTAGCCCTGATCTACATATGTATAAATATGCCTGTGCACTGTGGGTGCCATTACTGGCATACTTGCCAATTCACTGTTTCAAGCTGATCCCTCTGGTGTACCACTAGGGATTTTAGGGCTAGCAACCGGGCTCCTTAGCGATCAGGGGACCACCATCCCCTGCAAAGCACCGTTCTACTACCGTTGGGGACCGGCTGTGGGTGAAAGCCAGGAAGGGGAGGGAATGTTACCAGGGAGCGGCAGACTCCCCAGTACGGCCGTCCCTCCCACTGAGACTGCAGCTGTGCTTGGTCACAACTGAGGACAGTCACTGCACTACCGGCCACGTGATTGGTCCGGCTGACAGTGCAGTGAAAGTGAGGTGAAAATGAGAGTGGAGTCCACAAACATGCAGTACAACCAGGTATCTACTACAAGTAATCATGTACAGCAAACAGAAGAAAAGAAAACCGGAGTGCAGGACTTATGAAAATATATATTTATTACATATAGAAAATTCATATAAAGAAAGAACACAAAAATGCACACAAGTGTAAAAACACATGAAGTCTAAAAAAAATCCCCAGATAACTATATGAATCCCAGAGAGTACAATACAAATCAGAATAGATCTATATCACTAAATCTGTGCAGGGCAATAGCCATCAGTACATCTGCAAAATACCCCCATCAAGAAGGAAAAGACAAAGTGCATGTTGTAGATAGTAATATAAGGCTCCTCAGGGTTCTACCTTAGTGTGGGGGCTAGACCCCCTGACACACATTTCCAACAACCTTCTTCAGAGTAGTACTGCCATCCACACATTCTATCCCTTAAACAGTGTCCAAGTAGTTGAGCACACCAGTTCATAATCCACGGCCCTTGGAAACACCCCTACACCTTCTCACAGCAGTCTTCCTTTATTAAGGATAGTACATCATATGTAAGGGTGTACCAATATGGCTTTCACTGAGGTTAGTGAATATATACAAGACTGACTTAAGTGACAGAAAAGAAAAAAAGTTTTTTTGTATTAATCAAACTAACAGCCAGTCTCGTATTGATGTTAATCCCTGTCACAGGCGACATAATGGCGCATATCTTGACGGCACAGGGAAGCCAAGAGCAGCATGCAGCTCTCATGGAGCGATGCTTAATCAGGATAAAAAAGACATTACATCCATATAGAGGCTGCCTGAATGCCATCCACAATGCCACAACGACCACTATGTGCACAGTCACGCTCTGACACATGGACAGGAAAAATGGACCACATGCATTATAGCAACCTTAATAGCAATCTCTATAAGGGCTTTTTCAAACGGATGTAGGCGTTTTTACATGTGCCCGCTGACGCTGTAAAAACACGCGAACGGGTGCACAAATCTGCTGTTTGTGTACCCGTAACACGGCATGGGCCAGGCGCATATACGCCGTGCCCGGATTGCCGTCGGGCAAGGGGGAGACAGTTTAGCTATGCTAAAGTACCTTTCCCCTTTCCGTCCCCTGTCCGCAAGGGAAGGAGGTGGGAGCTAGTGTGCTAAGCTAACATCCTCTCTCCGCCCCTTGTCAGCTGCCAGTAATGAGAGGGGACGGGAGCTTATCAACTAGCTCCCATCCCGTCCTGCCCCCTCCTATTGCAAACAGTCGGCAAGTAGTGAGGGGGGAAGGGAGTTTAGCAGACGTGCTGCTAAACTCCCTCCCACTTCCCTTCTCCAGCCGCTGTCATTGGATCCCATAGGAGTCTATGGCAATGGCTGTATTTCAGCCTGGAAAATTGGTACTGAATTATATTTCCTGGTCGTCGTAAATGCGCCCGGCTGAAATAAGCGATTTTGGCCGGCTGGGCGCTTTTACCCTGCGGAAATACGCCCATGTGATCTGATGCTTTGGAATCCAATGCATCAGATGGTAGCGTATATTGGCTGGCCGTGAAAACGGCAGCCGATATTCGCACGTGTGACTAAGTCCTAATAGAAAGGGGAAAAAAGCCTTCTTAATGTGAACATAAGTGAAGACAGTTTTTGAAAAAATAGGGAATAAGTAAAAAAGTACATGACAATAAATTAAGTGGAGATAATAAATAAAGCCTATGATGCATGTAACTGCAATATAATGATACAGAAGATAAATAAATCCATGTGAAATGAGGGACAAGAAATCCCAGTCTGACTCCATAAATTAAAACATTGTACATATAGGCATTAAGAGAATACAACAGTATAACACCCTTGACAGCAATCTCTAAGATAAGAAATCAAGAATTAAAACAAAAAAAACTTTTCTCTCATATGTGAAAATAAGTGAAAGAGTGCACGATATTAAGCATTAGCGACAACAATGAATCAAGAAGAGATATTGAGGTGTAAATAAAATTTACCTTTAAGGGCTCATTCACACAAGTGTTATTCTGCACGCACCTGTGCTGTGCAAAAAGCAGCGCTGCACGGATGTGCAAAAAAAAACACATGAATTAAGCTCCATGCCCATTGCTTTCCATTGGGCCGCCACTGCTGCCAGTGGCCCCATTGAAAACAATAGGCTACAGGCACCAACCACAGGCTCTTCCCTGAAATTCAAGCCTAACTTCTATAAAAAAAATATAAAAATATATATACTCACCTGTCCGCCGCTGTCGGGGCTCTTCGAGTCTAGCCTCTTGGCCTCCAGCACTGCTCTGAAGCTCTTTTAGCAGGCAAGGAGTTTAAATAAAAGGACTGCTTCTGATTGGCTAAGCGCTCATATTTAAATCCCTTCCCCGAAAATCACTGTGGGGGTGTCAACATCTTATTGCTTTCAACGGGGCCTCAGGCAGTGGCGGCACCATTGAAATCAATTGGAGAGCTTTGCGATCCTTTGCCACAGCTGTGACAGCTGTTGCAGGGAATTCTTTACTCCCCACAGAGAGTGCTATCATCAGTGAACACTGTGACAGTGCTGTCACACTGTTCAGTGTTGAGGAGACTCCCCGCGGGGAATATTTACATGCATCACGGACATTCTTGGAGAATGTCCAGTCTTTTGCAGGTGCGCGCATGGGGAATCAATGCTTCTAATAGATGCACAGTTTTGCACGCGCCTATGTATGTGCAATACAATGCTCGTCTTAATGAGGCCTTAACCACTGTCTATGTTAATATGACACTCATCAAAATACAATACAGTGCAATAGTGAGGTATCGCAGTAAATTGTATAAGCAAAAAACAATACTAATTAAAGTCCCCTGTGGGAATAAAGAAGGAGATTAATGTTTTTTTTTAATTATTACAAAAATGAAAAACACTGGAACTTTGAAAAAAGAACTTTTGCTAGTTTTAACAAAGGTATTAAAAAAACAAACAATATTTTTGACATCACCATGACTGTAAAAGTCCGTTTTTTTTAAATAATGTTTTATTTTGCTACAGTAAAACAAAAACAAAATGCCAAAACTGCACTATTGTGGTCACCCTGCTTCTAAGAACAATTTGTATTAAAAGTGATCAAAACATTGCATTAACCTGAAATTGGTACTAATAGAAACTAAAGGCCTTCCCTCAAAACATAAGCCTATTCACAACCCCAGTGACAGAAAAATAAAGAAATGCAGACATTTTTTAGCATTTTTCAGTACATATTATGGTACAGTTTACTAATTATTTCCTCTTAAAATAAATTTTTATCCCACAATAACTGAGCCCTCATGTGGCTATATCAGCGGGTACATAAGAAATATAGCGACGAGCAGAAGACAAAAAATGGAAAAAAGAAAATATTAGATGCCCATAAAGTGCTTTTGTAAAGCTTTACAGTATCCTCAAATCCGGCCCCCATGCAATAAAATAACAAATCACCATGTACTCCCCTCTCCCCGCTCCTGCTGTGCACCACCGCACTCCCTGACCCTCCGCACTTGTGTTTGTGTACGGGCCACAGTCCCACCTAGTTTATGGGATGTCATATGTGATAAAGACAGAGTTCAGCGATCAGGAGGTCGGCCTATAAATGTAACATCAGAGGTAAGGCCGGAAGGAGCGCCCCAGGACACAGGGGGAGCCGGGAAATGTGAATATATGATTCTTTCTTATTTTCTGCAAGACGGACTAGTTTTATAGGAATTTTACAACTTGGAAACCCCTTTTAGGGCTTAAGGCCACTTTACATGACTGTGTATTCGGGTCACGTGTTGTCCGTATATTCCACAGACAGCACGCACATTTATATCTGTCCCTTCATCATTCTTCTCATTATTTTACCCCTTTGTATTTTCTGGATAATACCCAGCTATCTGGGAGAATATTATTGTTATATTGGAAGTGGCATGTTACGGTTTATCATTGCCTTCTCACATTTGTCTAAGTGAAGCTCTTGTAAGACTCCAATAAAACTATATTGATGAGATGTTTTCTACTAGCTGTTGCTGAACTTATACCTCGGCACACAATGATGGACTTGCATCTAGGACACTTCTTATTGTGTTTCAGCAGACTAGTGATCATCCACTGAACAGACTGTAATCTCCTGGCATTTTCATAAGAATACGTTTTTTTGCTAATCTACATTGGACAGATGTGTCTTCAGGAACCTGATATGTTTTGTCCAGTGATAGTATAACCCAGTAATCTAGCATTCTGCTAGAAGTTGCTATTTGCCTCTTGCATCAGCATTGAAGCTTCTTGGCTCCAGTTGCAAGCAGAATATAAGAGGAAGATTTCCTTCTCCGTTTTGGCTGTACAATGAAGACTCTTAATGAAATAAGTAAATATGTAATGTTCCACGTATGTCTTCTGAGAAGTGTTCTTGTACGGCAGCCAGCAAATGTTTGCTATAAGGCTCAACATGGAAATCTGCGATTGCCTAGCTACAGAGCTGGGATTTTATTAAAAATTAATTTACAATAATTGAGATCACTAAGTAGAGTAAATGAAATGATAACTATTCGGCAGTTCCTTACGGTTGCCACAATTATTATTTTTTAGGTATTTCCACTTTTGCACAATAAAGACCCATTTTGGGGATATTATTTGTTTTTGGCATCAGTGCCTTTAAATGGCCCAGAAATGTTTTATTTTCCCATCACCGCAGCTGAGTGACGCTTGCTTTTGCATGATGAGCTGTAGTTTTCATTGATAGCAGCTTGAGGTACATAAAGTATTTTGGCCCCTTTTTTATAGTGTCTGTTTTGAGGGATATAGAGTGTCATGAATGTGTTGCATTGGTGCTTACAGATGCAGCGATGCCGGTCATGTATTTTTACTTAATTCAGGTTTAAAAAAACAAAAAAACACCGAAGTGCAAAGTAGGGTTTTTCTTTTATTTAATTTTTTGCTACATTTTTCTACATCCCTGCAGCAGACTAGAATCTAGATCAGTCACATCATATAGGACAATAGCTGACATGGGAACTAAGCTCTCTGTTACCCTAAAAACCCAACTTTGACAAGACCCCTGGCAGCCTTTTATACACATTGGCAGCTTAGGGTCTTGTGAAGGGCCCCACGGCTGTCATGGCTGTTTACCTTTTAAGCACTGTCTATGTTAATATACCACTCATCAGAATACAATATACTGCAATAGTGAGGTATTGCAGAGAATTGTAAAAGCAATAAAATGAATGCTGGTTCAAGTCCCCCGTGGGAATAAAGAAGGAAGTTAGCTTTTAATAATTACAAATATGCAAAGCAATTAAAAGAAAAAAAAAGAAACTTTTCCTATTTTCAGCAAAATAATAAAAAAACAATATATTTGGCCTCACCATGACTGTAAAAGTCCATTTTATTAAAATAATGTATTATTTTTGAACATAATCAACACCCACAGCAAAAAAATATCCAAAATGCCCAAATTGCACTATTTTGAGAAAAATTTGTATTAAAAGTGATTAAAAAGTTGCATGGACTGAAAATGGAACCAATGAAAACGGTAGGTCTTCCAACAAAAAAAAGGCCTATACACAACCCCACTGAGAGAAAATGGCGCAAGTGTGATTTTTCCCATTTCACCCTGCGTAGAAATGTTTTAAGGTCTTTCAGTACATAATATAGTACAATCTTATTATTATCACTTCTTAAACATAAAATGTTATTGCACAGTAGCCAAGCCTTCATATGGCTATATCAACGGAGAATAAGAAAGGTATTCTTTTGCGAAGGTGTAGAGCAAAAAGCAAAAATGGAAAAAGAGAAAAAAATATCCGTGTCCATGAAGGGGTTTTTCAATATTTACAGTGTCCATAAATCCATAAACTCCCCTCCCCCCGCTCCTGCTGTGCACCACCGCACTCCCTGACCCTCCGCACTTGTGTTTGTGTACGGGCTTAAGTCCCACCTAGTTTATGGGATGTCATAGGTGATAAAGCCAAAAACAGAGTTCAGCAATCAGGAGGTCGGCCTGTAAATGTGACATCAGAGGGAAGGCCGGAAAGGACACAGGGGGAGCGGGGAGGGGTGAATATATGATTATTTCCTATTTTCTGCAAGACAGGCTGGTTTTATAGTAATTTTACAACTTGCAAAACCCTTTTAGGGCTTAAGGTGGCTTTACATGGCTATGTATTCGGGTCGTGTGTTGTCTGTGTATTCCACAGACAGCGTGCACATTTATATCTGTCCCTTCATCATTCTTCTCATTATTTTACCCCCTTTGTATTTCCTGGATAATACCCAGCTATCTGGGAGAATATTATTGTTATATTGGAAGTGGCATGTTACGGTTTATCATTGCCTTCTCACATTTGTCTAAGTGAAGCTCTTGTAAGACTCCAATAAAACTATATTGATGAGATGTTTTCTACTAGCTGTTGCTGAACTTATCCCTCGGCACACAATGATGGACTTGCATATAGGACACTTCTTATTGTGTTTCAGCAGACTAGTGATCATCAACTGAATAGACTGTAATCTCCTGGCATTTTTATAAGAATACGTTTTTTGCTAATTTACATTGGACTGATGTGTCTTCAGGAACCTGATATGTTTTGTCCAGTGATAGTATAACCCAGTAATCTAGCATTCTGCTAGGAGTTGCTATATGCCTCTTGCATCAGCATTGGAGCTTCTTGGCTCCATTGCAAACAGAATATAAGAGGAAGATTTCCTCGTCCGCTTTGGCTGTACAATGAAGAATCTTAATGAAATAAGTAAATATGTAATGTTCCACGTATGTCTTCTGAGAAGTGTTCTTGTACGGCAGCCAGCAAATGTTTGCTATAAGGCTCAACATGGAAATCTGCAATTGCCTAGCTACAGAGCTGGGATTTTATTAAAAATTAATTTACAATAATTGAGATCACTAAGTAGAGTAAATGAAATGATAACTATTCTGCAGTTCCTTACGGTTGCCACAATTATTAGTTTTTTAGGTATTTCCACTTTTGCACAATAAAGACCCATTTTTGGGATATTATTTGTTTTTGGCATCAGTGCCTTTAAATGGCCCAGAAATGTTTTATTTTCCCATCACCGCAGCTGAGTGACGCTTGCTTTTGCATGATGAGCTGTAGTTTTCATTGATAGCAGCTTGAGGTACATAAAGTATTTTGGCACCTTTTTTATAGTGTCTGTTTTGAGGGATATAGAGTGTCATGAATGTGTTGCATTGGTGCTTACAGATGCAGCGATGCCGGTCATGTATTTTTACTTTATTCAGGTTTTAAAAAAAACAAAAACACTGAAGTGCAAAATAGGGTTTTTCTTTTATTTAATTTTTTGCTACATTTTTCTACATCCCTGCAGCAGACTAGAATCTAGATCAGTCACATCATATAGGACAATAGCTGACATGGGAACTAAGCTCTCTGTTACCCTAAAAACCCAACTTTGACAAGACCCCTGGCAGCCTTTTATACACAATGGCAGCTTAGGGTCTTGTGAAGGGCCCCACGGCTGTCATGGCTGTTTACCTTTTAAGCACTGTCTATGTTAACATACCACTCATCAGAATACAATATACTGCAATAGTGAGGTATTGCAGAGAATTGTAAAAGCAATATAACGAATGCTGGTTCAACTCCCCCGTGGGAATAAAGAAGGAAGTTAGCTTTTAATAATTACAAATATGCAATGCAATTAAAAGGAAAAAAAGAAACTTTTCCTATTTTCAGCAAAATAATAAAAAAACAATATATTTGGCCTCACCATGACTGTAAAAGTCCATTTTATTAAAATAATGTATTATTTTTGTACATAATCAACACCCACAGCAAAAAAATATCCAAAATGCCCAAATTGCACTATTTTGAGAAAAATTTGTATTAAAAGTGATTAAAAAGTTGCATGGACTGAAAATGGAACCAATGGAAACGGTAGGTCTTCCAACAAAAAAAAGGCCTATACACAACCCCACTGAGAGAAAATGGCGCAAGTGTGATTTTTCCCATTTCACCCTATGTAGAAATGTTTTAAGGTCTTTTAGTACATAATATAGTACAATCTTATTATTATCACTTCTTAAACATAAAATGTTATTGCACAGTAGCCAAGCCTTCATATGGCTATATCAACGGAGAATAAGAAAGGTGTTCTTTTGCGAAGGTGTAGAGCAAAAAGCAAAAATGGAAAAAAAGGAAAAAATATCTGTGTCCATGAAGGGGTTTTTCAATATTTACAGTGTCCATAAATCCATAAACTCCCCTCCCCCCGCTCCTGCTGTGCACCACCGCACTCCCTGACCCTCCGCACTTGTGTTTGTGTACGGGCTACAGTCAGACCTAGTTTATGGGATGTCATAGGTGATAAAGCCAAAAACAGAGTTCAGCAATCAGGAGATCGGCCTGTAAATGTGACATCAGAGGGAAGGCCGGAAGGACACAGGGGGAGCGGGGAGGGGTGAATATATGATTATTTCTTATTTTCTGCAAGACAGACTGGTTTTATAGTAATTTTACAACTTGCAAAACCCTTTTAGGGCTTAAGGCGGCTTTACATGGCTGTGTATTCGGGTCACGTGTTGTCCGTGTATTCCACAGACAGCGTGCACATTTATATCTGTCCCTTCATCACTCTTCTCATTATTTTACCCCTTTGTATTCTTTGGATAATACCCAGCTATCTGGGAGAATATTATTGTTATATTGGAAGTGGCGTGTTACGGTTTATCATTGCCTTCTCACATTTGTCTAAGTGAAGCTCTTGTAAGACTCCAATAAAACTATATTGATGAGATGTTTTCTACTAGCTGTTGCTGAACTTATCCCTCGGCACATAATGATGGACTTGCATATAGGACACTTTTTATTCTGTTTCAGCAGACAAGTGATCATCAACTGAACAGACTGTAATCTCCTGGCATTTTTTAAAGAATACATTTTTTGCTAATCTACATTGGACTGATGTGTCTTCAGGAACCTGATATGTTTTGTCCAGTGATAGTATAACCCAGTAATCTAGCATTCTGCTTGGAGTTCCTGAATGCCTCTTGCATCAGCATTAGAGCTTCTTGGCTTCCGTTGCAAGCAGAATATACGAGGAAGATTTCCTTCTCCGTTTTGGCTGTACAATGAAGAATCTTAATGCAATAAGTAAATATGTGATGTTCCACGTATGTCTTCTGAGAAGTGTTCTTGTACGGCAGCCAGCAAATGTTTGCTATAAGGCTCAACATGGAAATCTGCAATTGCCTAGCTACAGAGCTGGGATTTTATTAAAAATTAATTTACAATAATTGAGATCACTAAGTAGAGTAAATGAAATGATAACTATTCGGCAGTTCCTTACGGTTGCCACAATTATTATTTTTTTAGGTATTTCCACTTTTGCACAATAAAGACCCATTTTGGGGATATTATTTGTTTTTGGCATCAGTGCCTTTAAATGGCCAGAAATGTTTTATTTTCCCATCACCGCAGCTGAGTGACGCTTGCTTTTGCATGATGAGCTGTAGTTTTCATTGATAGCAGCTTGAGGTACATAAAGTATTTTGGCACCTTTTTATAGTGTCGGTTTTGAGGGATATAGAGTGTCATGAATGTGTTGCATTGGTGCTTACAGATGCAGCGATGCTGGTCATGTATTTTTACTTTATTCAGGTTTTTAAAAGCAAAAAAAACTGAAGTGCAAAATAGGGTTTTTCTTTTATTTAATTTTTTTGCTACCTTTTTCTACATCCCTGCAGCAGACTAGAATCTAGATCAGTCACATCATATAGGACAATAGCTGACATGGGAACTAAGCTCTCTGTTACCCTAAAAACCCAACTTTGACAAAACCCCTGGCAGCCTTTTATACACAATGGCAGCTTAGGGTCTTGTGAAGGGCCCCACGGCTGTCATGCCTGTTTACCTTTTAAGCACTGTCTATGTTAACATACCACTCATCAGAATACAATATACTGCAATAGTGAGGTATTGCAGAGAATTGTAAAAGCAATAAAACGAATGCTGGTTCAAGTCCCCCGTGGGAATGAAGAAGGGAGTTAGCTTTTAATAATTACAAATATGAAAAGCAATGAATTTTTTTTTTTAAATCCTATTTTCAACAAAATAATAAAAAACAATATATTTAGCTTCACCATGATTGTATAAGTCTGTTATTTTTTTAAATAACGCATTATTTCCATACATAGTCTACACCCACAGCAAAAACATCCAAAATGCCCAAACTGCACTATTTTGAGAACAATTTGTATTAAAAGTGATTAAAAAGTTGCATGAACCTGAAAATGGAACCAATAGAAACTGTAGGTCTTCCAACAAAAAATAAGCCTATTCACAACCCCACTGAGAGAAAATGGCGCAAGTGTGCTTTTTTCCATTTCACCCTATGTAGAAATGTTTTAACGTTTTTCAGTACATAATATAGTACAATCTTATTATTATCACTTCTTAAACATAAGTTTATTGCACAGTAGCCAAGCCTTCATAGGGCTATATCAACGGAAAATAAGAAAGGTATTCTTTTGTGAAGGCGTAGATCAAAAAGCAAAAATGGAAAAAGACAAAATATCCGTGCCTATGAGTTTTTTTTATAATTTTTACTCCCCTCTCCCCGCTCCTGCTGTGCACCACCACACTCCCTGACCCTCCGCACTTGTGTTTGTGTACGGGCTACAGTCCCGCCTAGTTTATGGGATGTCATATGTGATAAAGACAGAGTTCAGCGATCAGGAGGTCGGCCTATAAATGTAACATCAGAGGTAAGGCCGGAAGGAGCGCCCCGGGACACGGGGGGAGCGGGGAAATGTGAATATATGATTATTTCTTATTTTCTGCAAGACTGACTGGTTTTATAGGAATTTTACAACTTGGAAACCCCTTTTAGGGCTTAAGGCCACTTTACATGGCTGTGTATTCGGGTCGTGTGTTGTCTGTGTATTCCACAGACAGCGTGCACATTTATATCTGTTCCTTCATCATTATTCTCATTATTTTACCCCCTTTGCATTTCCTGGATAATACCCAGCTATCTCGGAGAATATTATTGTTATATTGGAAGTGGCGTGTTACGGTTTATCATTGCCTTCTCACATTTGTCTAAGTGAAGCTCTTGTAAGACTCCAATAAAACTTTATTGATGAGATGTTTTCTACTAGTTGTTGCTGAACTTATCCCTCGGCACACAGTGATGGACTTGCATCTAGGACACTTCTTATTGTGCTTCAGAAGACTAATGATCATCAACTGAACAGACTGTAATCTCCTGGCATTTTTGTAAGAAAACATTTTCTGCTAATCTGCATTGGACTGATGTGTCTTCAGGAACCTGATATGTTTTGTCCAATGATAGTATAACCCAGTAATCTAGCATTCTGCTAGGCGTTGCTGAATGCCTCTTGCATCAGCCCAAGAGCATCATAGCTCTTTCTGTCTATAGGCTACAGGTGTATAGAAGAGGAAGATGAAGATTTCCTTGTCTGTTTTGGCTGTACAATGAGAACTGCTGATGACATAAGTAAATATTTGATGTTCCTTCTGGGGCTCTTCTGAGAAGTGTTTTTGTATGGCAGCCAGTTTGTTTTGAAGCTCAACATGGAAATCTTCGATTGTTCAGCTGCAGAACTAAAATTCTATGAAATTTTAATTCCCAGTAATAGAGTTCACTATGTAGAATAAATGAAAGGATAACTCTTCTGCCTGTCAGTACGGTTGTGACGATGACAAAAGTATTTTAACTTTTTTTTAATCCTTTTCACTTTTGCAAAATAAGTACCGTTTTGGGAATTATTATTTGTTTTTGGCATAATTGCCTTGAATGGCCCACAAATGCTTTATATTTCATCTAAGGAGCTGAGTAAGAACTTCTTTTTGCATGACAAGGTATAGTTTAAGGTACATAAAACTTTTTGGGTCACTTTTAGTCTACTTTTTGAGAGGTGAAATGAGGGGGAAAAATGTTGCCATCTTTTTTTTTGTACAGTGTTTGTGGTATGCAGTAAAAAGTGTCTTGAATTTATTGCACTGGTATGTACGGATGTGCTAATGACAGTCATGTTTTTATGCCTTTATTTGTGCTTTAAATAAAACTGACAGAGAAACTAAACTCTGTCACCCAAAAAAACGCACCCTTGAAAAGATCACAGTAGGCCCTTTCTACATTACTGCCCGGGGCCTTGTGAAGAGCCTCAGTTCTGTCTTGGCTATTTACCTTTTTAATATTGACTTTGGTAATATAATGCTCATTAAAATACAATGTACTGCAATAGTGAGCTACTGCATTCGATTGTATAAGCAATCAAACAAAAATATTTTTTAAAAATCATTATATTTGGCATCATTATGACTGTATACATCAGTTATATTAAAATAATGCATTGTTTACCCAGAAGATGAATACTAGGGATTCAGAGAGGAAGAATAAGGCTATATTCGTTTCAAAAATAGCCCTTCACAAAAATAGACTAAAAAATAAATTTTATTAATATCAATTAAAAGTAACGTATATGGGCAGACGGACTAACACACACATAATAATGCAACAAGGGTAGATATTTACAGGTGCCAGAGTTCAGACGACTGCAATTTCCAAGCGTACTGTATCTGATGTACTATACGGTGTCTTATTCAACGATTCAGTACGGCGCAACTCCGGTATATGACTTCTCATTCAATTGATGTCAATTTAATTTTTACATGGACACCAATCAAATGGGTACATTGGATCTCCATGATCTATTACCAGAATCCCCTATGATCACATTTCGCCTTGGCCATAACCATAAGGACCATCTGGTTAAAAGCCACCTAGAACCATCTGATCTGAGTAAAACATGGTTAAATTCCTCCAAACCTTCCGTTACTTTTCCCTGTCACAATTGTACGGCCTGTTGTTATATCCTGAGGAGCAATTCCTTTCAGAGCGCAGCCACAAACAGAACTTCTTCCAGTTGTGATTTTATCAACTGCAGAACCCAAGATATAGTATATATGGCAACATGCCCTTATCCGAAAAATTATGTCAGCAAGACAATTCAGCTATTTTGCCATCAGATACTGGCACATATGGGTAATATTCGTTGCCACGACTCGTCCACATTGGCTGATGATATGGGGTCTGCATATGATGCAAATATTGAACATCTAAAGTTACAAGGTACAGAGCTCCTCAGGACACATGGCCATAGGGAGAACATAGATAGACGACTGCTCCAAAAAGAAGCAGCATGGATCTACTGGCTGGACATATTGAGCCCTATGGGCCTTAATAATCTATAAGATAAAGGACCTATCAGGAAAAATGTCATTGTCTACTGAAGACATAGCAAGGAAATTTGGGAAATTTTACAAGTCTCTATACAACTTATCAGATAACAACACACCAGACCCCCACAACTACTCACCCAGCCTCCCTGGCTTTCTTAGATGGCCCAAGATTACAGAAACCATCCAATTTAAGGACGTATCCAACTTAAGGTGCTCATTTACCATCCTCAAGATGGCTGAGGTTCCTCACCTCTATCCCCAATTGAAAGAGCCTAGGTCCAGATGCCTTTACTATGCTATATTATGAAAAATTGTCCAAGAAACTCTGTCCAAATGTTAACTTAACTCTGCAACTCTCTCCTTATGGGGCAACTCTCCAGACGCCTTCATAACCCTAATCCCTAAAGAAGGCAAAGATCTTGAACTTTGCAGTAACTATCGCCGTATCTCTTTGTTAAATGCAGACCTCAAACTCTACACAAAAGTCATTTTCCAGTGAATTTCCCCTTACTCACTAAACATATTCACCCAGATCAGGTGGTTTTAGTGCTAACCGGAGGTAAATTTTATACATCCCACATAATTAATGCAATCTATTACACTAAAACAACTAAAATACCGCTGGTACTTCTCGGTACGGATGCTGAGAAGGCCTTCGACACAATTAGCTAGGAATACATGCAATGATCACTAATGAAATGTGGCTTCTCTGACCAATTTATTAGGGCTATTTTTACCCTTTATTCAAGCCCCTCAGCCAAAATACTCATCAATGGAGCTTTGTCGGACCTTTTCCACATCAAGAAGGGTACTATCTCCTACGCTATTTATCTTGATGATGGAAACCATGCTTCAAGGTATTAGACAGAGTCTAGATGATCTCCTCATCTTTATGAGCAATCCCCAAAAAGCTTTCCCAGCAATTCTGGAGATATTTTAACTTTTTGGCAAAATTTCTAACTTTCATATCAACTTTGAAAAATCAGAGGCCCTGAACATCTAGACACCAGTCTGCCCTCCTAATTGGCGCAAACTACGCGCCCCTCCTTAAAAATATAAAGCTCAACTCCAACAGCTAAACCTACTATTCCTCTCTACTTATATATTGCCTTACATTATATACATCTTACAAATGGTACCAATGGAGGTGCCTGGCTTCTTTTTCTCCCAGATACACTAACCCTTTAGGAAATTCATCTGGAATAAACACAAGCCACATTTATCTTTTGCATATATGTCCCAGAAAAAGACCTCAAGGAGGCTTTGGCTTTCCAAACTTAATTCATATTACAATGTGATACACATATCCAGATTATCATCTTTTGTAGACCCTAAATTAGACATACCAACCTAGAGAAATCCTTACTATTACCAGATAATCAACTTCTTCTCTGGTCCAAAGATTCCTCCTCAAATAAAATTCAAGCACTCAGCCCAAATACTAAAGGCACGAGTAAACTCTTACAATCCCTACTAAACTCCCCCGCCAAATCATGGTTACTCAGGGAATGGAAAAGACACCTGGGTGCCACATTCAGCAATGCTAAAACTAAGAAAATACTAAATAATTCACATGCATTCTCTAGATGCGTTCGCTTTCAGGAGAATTCTTACGAAATACTCATTAAGTGCTATAGATGCTCACTTTAGACCCGCAAAATAAAAATCATTGCCGACTACCATAATAACCTCATACCACTCAACTGGACAGAGAAGGAGGTTCCCACATTATCCCATTGGAGAGATGAGGTGTCACAGGTCTTGCGCTTCAAGGAACTTGCTGCTTGGGAGTCTGGTACAAGAGCCAACTTTTTGAAACTATGCAGAAGACATATAGGAAGAGTAGCCAGCTTCACATGAAAAATGCTTTGCCTTTATTTTCAAACAGTGCCAAGCTGCATCAGACCAAAACAGAACAGGTTTTAACCTGAAGAGTTGAATTTTGATGTTGTGACCCCTTTACTTTTCCTATTTAGGGCATAAGGAATAGTCATGCCAAATTCATGTTTGTGGGGTGCAGATGTGTGTTATTAGTTACATTGCATAAGGTGTCACGTACTTTGGCCCTTAGAATTGAATAATCAAATTGCGACCCATTTACTTTTCCTATTTATGACCTAAATAATGTTCATGCCAATTTTCAATTTGTACAGATGTGTTTTATTAGTTTCATTACATAGGGGGTCACTTACCATATTTTTCACCTCAGAAGATACATTTTCTCACCCCCAAGGCGGGTGGAAAAAGTCAGTGAATCCTATAAAGTGAATATGCCAAAATTCGGACCCGGACAGCAGCGAAAAAAGATCTCAAGTCCATCGCAGGCATAGCAGGGCATCTGAGCCGCCTGTAGGAACAATAAATGAGTGGACTGTTTGCATATACACTTGAGGCAATGGGACTGGGGACCACATTAGAAAACAGAGAGTATATGGGAAAATTGTATGTTGTTCAATCCCCACTCATAAAAGAGCCCTCAAACCACCTAAAGCAGCCACCCATTGAGCATTCCATGCTGATTTATAATTTAGCAAGGTTTTGGACACAGAGACTTCTTATCCAGTTATGATAATTGCACTCTTAACCCCTTGAGTGGCACGCCTGGAAAATTTCCGGGACGAGCTCCACTGCCCATAGTGATATACCCCGGAAGATTTCCGGGCTATGTATCACTATGGGAGCTGCAGAGCACAATGCCACAAGCTGTGACAGTTTGCTCTGCCTGCACAGACCCACACAGAGCAGTGCAAGGGCTTTGAAAAACCAGCAGAAGATATTGCCGATGTGTCGGCAATCTCCTGGTTTGTTTACAGGTTGCTTCTGACAAGCCGATGGTCTCTGTGGCAGGGAGAGCTGGTTGTTAGCTGTCAGAGGACAGCTAGGTACTAGCTCTTACAGCAGAGATCAGAGAAAACCTCCGATCTCTGCTGTGTTAACCCTTTACATGCTGCAGCATGTAAAGGGCTGTCACCATCGGACCCCCGGAATGTGATCAGGGGTCCTGATGGGTCCCTGTGGAAGTCCCCTAAAGGGACAAAAAAAAAAAATTAAAAAAAAAAAAAGTTTAAAAATTATAAAAAAAATAATAAAAACACTTGTCTCCCTTTACTTTGAAAAAAAAATCAAAAATACAATCACACATGTGGTATCCATGCGTCGTAATGACCCAGAGAAGGAAGTTAATACATTATTTAACCCCTTAATGACATGGCCCCTTTTTTTTCGTTTTTCCCCATTTTTTTCCCTCCCCCCTGTTTAAAAAATCACAACTTGTCCTGCAAAAAACAAGCCCTCACATGGCCATGTCAATAGAAAAATGAAAAAGTTATGGCTCTTAAGACGCAACTGCAAAATTAGTTGAAATTCAATGATTAGACCATTTTAAAAAACCTGCCCTGGTGGGCACGACAGGGTGGTAGGAAACCAGCCACTCAAGGGGTTAATCCAGGGGCATTGATTTGCACATATAAACTTCAAAATGATCTTCTGAAAACTCTCTAGGATTGACGTAGGAATAGGGATTCATAAAGTGTGACACAGATTTCTGTGTCTCCATTCTTATGGCATTAATTCTACTTGCCCAAGAAATCAGTGGGTTCTCTTCAATGATGCCATCCGTCTTCTCTTCAAGTTCATCTATCCACTGACCAAGATCTTTTATATGCTTAGTAAAGTCTTTTACTGCTGCAGTTAGTTCCTCTTTGTATATAGATTTCATTTACAGAAGTAGATTGGAATGTTGAACTGAGAGGACAATGCTGCCTCCGTCTGGGCCTTGTTAAAGATTAAGTGAACCTGTCTTAAATTGGCAGGGCTTGGTGAGCCAGATGGTGGGATCAGATCAACTGAGTTCTGCAAAGCAAACAGGCTGAATGCAGATGCGCATATTTGCATTGCGGAATCCGGAGCGGGCCTCTATCTCTGGATTCCGCAGCAAATACTGCCCACAACATGGTATTTAAAATCACTTTTCCTTATTCATGAGTGGAAAGCAATTGTGATTTTCTGCTCGTTGAGGGAAAATCGCAGCATGTTCTATTGCAGTGTGAATTCTGCATTGATGACTTTAATTGAAGTAAATGGAAGCGGTTTGATCCGCGGCCCTTTGTCAATCATCATTGCGGAAAGGGCGTGGAATCCATGTCATCGCCTAGTTATGGTGGGGCATAACCTGTACTGCGCGTTTGCAACAGCACGCCAGCCGGCACATTCCCAATACAGATTAGGAAGAATCCAGAAAGGTATGCAGGGGTCACTGACCGGGTATCTCATATGCGAAATCCAACCCAGCCGTGTGCATTCAGCCTTTGTAGCATAGAATATAAGGCCAAAAAAGACAATGTCCATCCAGGTTAGCCTTTTACCCCCAATGTTCAGGCAGCATAACGCATAGAGAGATTTACGGGTCCCTTATGCCTAATCGTCTTCCAGAGTACCAAAGAAGGGTAACAGCAGTGTTAAGATGAATCTTGCAGTGCCGGTGTCTGGATAATGCAAGGTCTAGGACAGCATTACATCATCCTAAAACACCTACGTACTTTAAACAAATGTACTTAAAATGTAGAAACCGTGTCCAAAGGATGACGTGGAGGGGCTCTATAACAGTCTGCGTGTAAATACAATGACCGAGAAATAAGGCACATCACTGGCTCTACCAACTCCTCCCCTGAGGGACGTGTGCAACATTGGACAAGACTCCGCCAGGCCTCTTCCAGGCAATGCTAAGGCAGCGTTTACCTGAATAAAGGGTGTGGTGGATCTGAAGGATTATGTCACAGGTGACGCCACCATTCCTTACTCCACAGGGTGTCCAACAGGAAAAAGAATAATGGAGTCCACGCATGAGTACTTGACAGCCTCAGCCACTGGGAACAGTCAATGACTGGAACTTTACTGGAAGGATAAGCAAATTCTCACCCTAATGCAGGAAATACAAATTACGGAAATCAGGGAGGAAAACACAGGATGACACCGATCCTACAGTCCATGTTTGTATGATTCCACTCCTGGACATACACTCTCCAGGACACAGGATGATAGTGCGCCTACAGCCCAAGTTATCTGTATGACTCCTCTCCTGGGCGCACACACACCGGAGAGGCACAAAAACCCTCCACTGACACTCTCTTTCTCTCTCTCTCTCTCTCTCTCTCTCTTAGGACGGAGATCCTGGAACTAGGTCATCAGGGTACCTCTCTTCTTCTTCCATTCTTCACCACATGAGAGTTGAAGGTACCTCCATGTGGCCATCACTCTCCCTCCACACTTAACCATTAAAGCAAAGGAACTCTCTCTTAACTCCCTCTCACATATATAGCTCGCATACTCATGTGACAAGACAAAACTGTTACATTTCCCAGACATATCCCAGACATTCATAGGCATTAACCTTTTACACGCTGCAGCTGTGCAATACACTTAACTGAATGACTAGACAATTTGCACAGTGCATCTGCAATGAAGACATGGCATGTGAGACAAATACAGGACAGTTTTAGAGGGGCCCGATACATAGACTTCGGGCCACTACATAAGGAGAAAGTATGGAGAACAGAAGACATGGCAAGGAGCAAAAAATGCAGACAAAACTAAAGTGCTGTCCTACTAGTAAGGAATATGTATAGTTATTCCGATCTCAGCCACTAGATGGCAGTGACTGCTTATTATATTTAATGCAGCCACAGAGTTTTTTTTCCTTCAGAACTCCCTATTTCTTTAGCTTGTAATGTAAATCAGGCTCCTTTTCAGTATTAGTAGGGGTTATATTGGAGGGACCAGGGAAAGTAGCTGCATCATGTTTATATGCCTATATACAGCGGGGTCTGTTGTTAGGGACAAATATTCTACAGAGGATATATTCAAGCTGGGTGTGAAAATCCTTGTGAAATGTATGACATTGCTTTTAAATCAAGCACCTCACCTACTATCTTCCTTTTCGTAATTTTGTTTTCAGTGACACCCCTGTACTACGATTGACCCCCTCCCCCCTCACACCATTGTACACTATTTTGACAAACATATTTAAAGTGACTTTTACTCCCATTGACTTTAATGGTAGTCGGAATCGGCAGTCCTGATTCACTATGATTTTGGTGAAAATGACCCGATCCCAACATGAACCGATCATTCCACTAATCACTCTTCATTAGTAGTTGGGAAGTTCAGATGGAGAGATGTTTTCAGGTATGCCTCTGAGCATAATATTATTCCTTCTTGATAACCAACTAGCTCTCAAAAAGTATGCTCTGCTGCTTCCTGTTTGCTATACAGCATCTAGACTTAGATGCTTACGTTGTAGGACCATTCTAAGCAGTACAATAAAGTTTCAGTCTAACAAAAATGGGAAAACGTTTTATATTACATACCATGAAATATTCCTGTTAAAATATCTCATGTGCGTGTTATAATGTAAATATTGTTTTCAGTATGTGGGGCATAGCATTCAACAGCTAAGCAGCAGATCACGTAAACAACAGAGTTATTAGCATACAGTACAGTGGGGGAAATCATAAAGCAGGGTTACATCAGAAATCTGGCATTAAAATGCAGCAGGCGGCCTAAAATGTGCAACTTTTCTTTTTCTGCTTCCGTCACCACTTCTGTATTCCTTTTTTTTAATCAAGCTTCTTTTAGCAATGCAATCATGACAGCCATGACTAGAGATGAGCGAACGTACTCGGTTCGGGTGTTTTTGCACTCGAGCACCGCTTTTTCCGAGTAACTGACTACTCGGACATTAAAATGCAGCAGGCGGCCTAAAATGTGCAACTTTTCTTTTTCTGCTTCCGTCACCACTTCTGTATTCCTTTTTTTTTTAATCAAGCTTCTTTTAGTAATGCAATCATGACAGCCATGACTAGAGATGAGCGAACGTACTCGGTTCGGGTGTTTTTGCACTCGAGCACCGCTTTTTCCGAGTAACTGACTACTCGGACGAAAAGATTCGGGGGGGAGGGGGTGGCGTGGTGGAGCGGGGGGTAGCAGTGGGGAACAGGGGGGAGCTCTCTCTCTCCCCCCACTCCCCTCTGCAACCCCCCGCTCACCCCTGGTGCCCCCCGAATCTTTTCGTCCGAGTAGTCAGTTACTTGGAAAAAGCGGTGCTCGAGTGTAAAAACACCCAAACCGAGTACGTTCGCTCATCTCTAGCCATGACCCATCAGTCATTTCAATTACACTCCCATCTATTCACAAAGAGCCAACTCTGATTCAGTTTTTAATTCATCGCCATCTTGTGGTCAAGTTTTATTACTACAGCTAGAATCACTGAGAATATTATGTACTGGTGTTTTAGTAATATCTGCTTAAATACTGACAGCATTCAATCCAGGCTTCCATAGCCCAGGAGATTTAATATTTCACGTGTCCATTTTTATATTAAACATTTAGAGTAATGTGGGGGCGGAGCCTGACCGCTGTGCTTAATGGCCGCTTGAGTGCAGAGCTCCGGCGGCAAGGCACCTTCAGAGGGTCACAGCAGCTATTAGAAGCGCTGTAATGAGAAGAGTCGGGAGGGAGAGAGCTGCAGAACACACAGGGACGCCGCGGGGAAGCAGAGGACAAGCTGACATGCAGCGCTTCCTCAAAGAAAAGAGTCCCCGCTCACCGCTGTTTCCAGCCAAGATGGCACCGGCACAGACCTCCGCTGCAGCTCAAAGTAAGGAGGGGGAGGAGGGGGCCAGTTCTGATAATGAGGATGGAGAAACAGTATCGAGAGGCTTTATGAAGGATCTTATACTGAAAGCCCTACACCCTATAATGTCTGAGCTGGGGGAGATCAAGGAGGATATAAGGAACCTGGGAAGACGGGTAGAAGAACTTGAAACATCCACGTCCTCCATAACAAACCACGCTACTGAAATGGTACAGATTCTGCTGGTGCATCATGATCACCTTAACAGAGCCCTCTTGATGCAGGAGGACCTTGAAAATAGAAATAGGAGGTGTAATATACGCATCAAGGGGCTACCGGAATCGTGGGCCACAGAAAGCCTCTCCAAAGTGGCTAAAGAAATTTTCTCATCCTTGCTCGGCTCAGAGAGGGCTGCTCCAATATCGATAGAGCGGAGAAAAGAGTCCCCGCTCACCGCTGTTTCCAGCCAAGATGGCACCGGCACAGACCTCCGCTGCAGCTCAAAGTAAGGAGGGGGAGGAGGGGGCCAGTTCTGATAATGAGGATGGAGAAACAGTATCGAGAGGCTTTATGAAGGATCTTATACTGAAAGCCCTACACCCTATAATGTCTGAGCTGGGGGAGATCAAGGAGGATATAAGGCACCTGGGAAGACGGGTAGAAGAACTTGAAACATCAACGTCCTCCATAACAAACCACGCTACTGAAATGGTACAGATTCTGCTGGTGCATCATGATCACCTTAACAGAGCCCTCTTGATGCAGGAGGACCTTGAAAATAGAAATAGGAGGTGTAATATACGCATCAAGGGGCTACCGGAATCGTGGGCCACAGAAAGCCTCTCCAAAGTGGCTAAAGAAATTTTCTCATCCTTGCTCGGCTCAGAGAGGGCTGCTCCAATATCGATAGAGCGGATACATAGAGCCCTCAGACCCCTCCCGGCGAACACTGAACCACCAAGGGACGTAATTTGTAGATTGTTGTCCTTCCAAGACGCGTTCGCCATTTTGAGAGCCGCCAGAAATCACAAAAATTTAAAATACTCTGAGGCTCCTCTGCAGATTTTCCAGGACCTGGCCCCTACCACCCTAACCAAGCGCCGCCTGCTTCGCCCACTTCTTGAGGCGCTCAGGGAAAAAGGTATCAAATATGCCTGGCTGTTTCCGTTTGGCCTGAGCTTCTCCCACAAAGGCCGCAGGATAAATATCAGAGACCCTGTGGACCTGCAGGCGTGCTGGCAGCTTCTGGAGATGGAGCCGTTAGATCTCCCGTGTTGGCTGCCGCTTCCGGTGCTGCCCGACCTGCCTAAGCTCCCATCCCCAACTACCTGGGTTTCCGTTGGACCTGCAAAGTCTCCCAGAAGCAAAAAAAAGAAGAGTCGCGACAACACGCCAGCAGGAGATTGAATTCTCGCCAGCGGTCCTTCTGCCAGACGACCATACTCAGGTTTCCCAGAGGGATTTCGGAGACTCATTCGCTCTAAATCATCCCTGTGTGTTTGGGAACGCTACGAAATTGTAGCAGGTCTTGGACCGGGTCCGGAAATTTTCATGCCTGGACTTGTGGGCCTGCGAGGAGCATCTGGTGGGTTTTCTTTTTTCCTTTGGACTTGAGGATGTCCAGCCACTTTCTCGTGGCTTGTGGAGGACTTCGTTGACCCTTCCCACCCGACCCACGAAAGCCATATTTTTTCCATGTTTTAACTTTATACTTTTCTAGACCCTCAAAGGTGTCTGTCAGGGCAGGTCTTGTGCAACACAGCTTCTCTGTCTGGTAGTTTTTGACACCAGTATCCCACCCCTAGAGGGGCTTACCGTCTTGCACACCACCCCCACTGACTGTCTTCGGACTAATTGGTCTTGTTGATTACTTGTTCTTGTATTTAGAGTTTGTGTTACCCTACCCGTGTGTTTCCCCCCCCCCCTCCCTGAGTGTCTTCTCCCTCGCTCTCCTCCCCTGCCGCATCACAGAAAGTTCCCGTATAGTATTTAAAGATCTATTCACGTGTCAGCCTTCTCTACCTTAGGATATTCTTGTAGTTCGTCATGCCTCCGCCTCGACAGTCAACGACAGATGAACGCCTCCGCATTACCTCCTTTAACGTGAGAGGGATCAACTCTCCCTTCAAGCGACACAGCGTGGCCCAGCTTCTTCGAAAATACGGTACCAAAATTGCCTTTCTTCAGGAAACGCACTACAAGAGGGGTAAGTGCTTGGCCCTTCCGGGCAGACAGTACTCGCTGGGCTTCCACAGTTCACACCCAACCTCAGCATTTAAAGGGGTTTCCATCTTCTTCCATAGCTCTGTCCCCTTTAAATGCGAAGCACAACACACTGATGAGGAGGGCAGGGTCATCCTCTTAAGAGGACACATTAATAATTTTAAGATTACCCTGGCTAATTTTTACATTCCAAATTCGGGTCAGGTTCCCTGGTTGGTTGGGCAACTGGAGACCCTAAGAGAATTCGCAGTGGGCCCCATCATTCTGGGAGGTGACCTAAATTTAACGATGAATCCCCTGGTGGACTCGTCGACGGGGCACTCGCAGATTTCACAAAACAAGCTGAAGCGATTACACCGAGCCCTCTCCAAGATGGGTCTGGTGGACGCCTGGCGCCAGTGTTCCCCCTCCGCTAAGGACTACACCTATTTTTCCCAAGTCCACGCCTCGTTCCAGAGGCTCGACTATGTCCTAATAGCCTCAGGACTCTTACCCTTTCGGGTAGACTCAACTATCGCTGCCACCACCATCTCTGACCACGCTCCTGTGCATGTAGACCTAACAATGCTCTCCAGCACCCCCAGGGAGTGGAGATGGCAGCTAAACCCCGCTTTATTAGACTCCGAAGAAGATAGGACGTCGCTCTCTAAACAATTGGAGGAATTTTTCAGGTTAAACTTAGGAGGGGACCAGTCGGCAGCCCTGGTGTGGGAAACGCACAAAGCGTTCATTAGAGGCCAACTAATAGCCTTAGGTACTAGGGAAAAAAAGAGCCAACAGAGAGAAATAGATGACTTGCTGGGGCAAATTGCCAAATTAGAGTACTGCACTAATCACAGGGACGGAAAAAGTCTATCCTGCGATTATTATAAAGCCAGCTGATAAAGGCGGCAATATTGTGATTCTTAATAGATCACAATATATTGACATGTGCCACCGACTTTTGAATGATCCCTCCACCTATGGTACTCTCTCATGTGATCCAACAAACTCATTTTTGGTCCTACTGCGTGATCTTTTACAACGGGAATTGGCTGCCGGAAATATTGATACCAATGAATACCTCTTCATGTACCCTCCAACTCCAACCATCGCTACGTTTTACGCACTGCCAAAGGTGCATAAGGGTACTAACCCTATTAAGGGACGTCCTATCGTATCGGGGGTAAATAATCTCACCCAGAATGTTAGCATTTACATTGATAAGAACTTGCGCCCATACGTTCTATCATTGAGATCGTATGTTAGAGATACGATGGATGTCCTGCGTATTCTTGATGGTATTACAATCGATTCCGATGTCATCCTAGCATCATTAGACATCGAAGCACTGTATAGCTCCATCCCTCATGACGGCGGTCTGACAGCAGTGTCTTCCTTTCTCCAACAAAGGGGTGCACATTACAATAGCCATAACCAGTGTGTCGTTGACCTACTCGAATTCATCTTGAAGCACAATTATTTTGTGTTTGACTCCGAGTACTTCCACCAGCTCAGGGGTACAGCGATGGGGACGCCATGTTCCTCATCTTATGCTAATCTGTACCTGGGCTGGTGGGAGGAAAGGGTCATTTACAATAATCCACTCTGGTTCGACAATATCATCCTCTGGTTACGCTATATAGACGACATCCTCGTTCTATGGAAGGGGACTCCCTCATCTTTGGAGACCTTCGTTGATGCACTAAATGTGAACACTAGAGATGAGCGAACACCAAAATGTTCGGGTGTTCGTTATTCGAAACGAACTTCCCGCGATGTTCGAGGGTTCGTTTCGAATAACGAACCCCATTGAAGTCAATGGGCGACCAGAACATTTTTGTATTTCGCCGATGCTCGCTAAGGTTTTCATGTGTGAAAATCTGGGCAATTCAAGAAAGTGATGGGAACGACACAGCAACGGATAGGGCAGGCGAGGGGCTACATGTTGGGCTGCATCTCAAGTTCACAGGTCCCACTATTAAGCCACAATACCGGCAAGAGTGGGCCCCCCCCCCCCAACAACTTTTACTTCTGAAAAGCCATCATTAGCATGGCATACCTTTGCTAAGCACCACACTACCTCCAACAAAGCACAATCACCGCCTGCATGACACTCCACTGCCACTTCTACTGGGTTACATGCTGCCAAACCGCCCCCCCTCCCCCCCCAGCGCACACCAAAGTGTCCCTGCGCAGCCTTCAGCTGCCCTCATGCCACACCACCCTCATGTCTATTTAGAAGTGCGTCTGCCATGACGAGGGACCACAGGCACACACTGCACAGGGTTGGCACGGCTAGGCAGCGACCCTCTTTAAAAGGGGCGGGGCGATAGCCCACAATGCTGTACAGAAGCAATGAGAAATAGAATCCTGTGCCACCGCCATCAGGAGCTGCACACGTGGGCATAGCAATGGGGAACCTATGTGCCACACACTATTCATTCTGTCAAGGTGTCTGCATGCCCCAGTTAGACCGGGTTTTTTAATTCATAGACACAGGCAGGTACAACTCCCTATTGTGAAGTCCCTGTCGACCGACAGCATGGGTGGCTCCCTGGAACCCACCGGCGGTACACAAAAATATCCCATTGCATTGCCCAACACAGCTGAGGTAGTAATGTCGTGCGTAATACAGGTGGGCTTCGGCCCACACTGCATGCCCCAGTCAGACTGGGGTTCTTTACAAGTGGACACATGTAGGTTACACTCCGTGTGCACCTACAGCATGGGTGGCTCCCTGGAACCCACCGGCGGTACACAAAAATATCCCATTACATTGCCCAACACAGCTGAGGTAGTAATGTCGTGCGTAATACAGGTGGGTTTCGGCCCACACTGCATGCCCCAGTCAGACTGGGGTTCTTTACAAGTGGACTCATGTAGGTTACACTCCGTGTGCACCTACAGCATGGGTGGCTCCCTGGAACCCACCGGCGGTACACAAAAATATCCCATTGCATTGCCCAACACAGCTGAGGTAGTAATGTCGTGCGTAATACAGGTGGGCTTCGGCCCACACTGCATGCCCCAGTCAGACTGGGGTTCTTTACAAGTGGACACATGTAGGTTACACTCCGTGTGCACCTACAGCATGGGTGGCTCCCTGGAACCCACCGGCGGTACACAAAAATATCCCATTGCATTGCCCAACACAGCTGAGGTAGTAATGTCGTGCGTAATACAGGTGGGCTTCGGCCCACACTGCATGCCCCAGTCTGACTGGGGTTCTTTAGAAGTGGACACAGATGCATTTACAACTCCCTGTGGACCGACAGCATGGGTGGGTGCCAGGAAGCCACCGGCGGTACATAGAAATATCCCTTTGCATTGCCCAACACAGCTGAGGTAGTAATGTCGTGCTTAATGCAGGTGGGCTAAAAATTTATTTGATTACACTGTAGGCGAGGGCCCACAAAAATTGCTGTATCAACAGTACTAATGTACATCCCAAAAATTGGCCATGGCCAGCCAAGAGGGCAGGTGAAACCCATTAATCGCTTTGGTTAATGTGGCTTAAGTGGTAACTAGGCCTGGAGGCAGCCCAGTGTAACGAAAAATTGGTTCAAGTTACAGTTCCAACGCTTTTAAGCACATTGAAACTTTTAAAAATTGTTTAGAAAAATTATTTGAGTGAGCCTTGTGGCCCTAAGAAAAATTGCCCGTTCAGCGTGATTACGTGAGGTTTCAGGAGGAGTAGCAGGAGGAGGAGGAGGAATATTAGACACAGATTGATGAAGCAGAAATGTCCCCGTTTTGGATGGTGAGAGAGAACATAGCTTCCATCCGCGGGTGCAGCCTACGTATTGCTTACGTATCGCTGCTGTCCGCTGGTGGAGAAGAGAAGTCTGGGGAAATCCAGGCTTTGTTCATCTTGATGACTGTTAGCCTGTCGGCACTGTCGGTTGACAGGCGGGTACGCTTATCTGTGATGATTCCCCCAGCCGCACTAAACACCCTCTGCGACAAGACGCTAGCCGCAGGACAAGCAAGCACCTCCAGGGCATACAGCGCTAGTTCAGGCCATGTGTCCAGCTTCGACACCCAGTAGTTGTAGGTGGCAGAGACGTCACGGAGGACGGTCGTGCGATCGGCTACGTACTCCCTCACCATCCTTTTACAGTGCTCCCGCCGACTCAGCCTTGACTGGGGAGCGGTGACACAGTCTTGGTGGGGAGCCATAAAGCTGTCCAGGCCCTTAAAGACTGTTGCACTGCCTGGGATGTACATGCTGCTCGATCTCCGCACCTCCCCTGCTATCTTGCCCTCGGTACTGCGCCTTCTGCCACTAGCGCTGTCGCCTGGGAATTTTACCATCAGCTTGTCCGCAAGGGTCCTGTGGTATAGCAACACTCTCGAACCCCTTTCCTCTTCGGGAATGAGAGTGGGCAGGTTCTCCTTATAGCGTGGGTCGAGCAGTGTGTACACCCAGTAATCCGTTGTGGCCAGAATGCGTGCAACGCGAGGGTCACGAGAAAGGCATCCTAACATGAAGTCAGCCATGTGTGCCAGGGTACCAGTACGCAACACATGGCTGTCTTCACTAGGAAGATCACTTTCAGGATCCTCCTCCTCCTCCTCAGGCCATACACGCTGAAAGGATGACAGGCAATCAGCCGGTGTACCGTCAGCAGCGGGCCAAGCTGTCTCTACCCCCTCCTCCTCATCCTCCTCATGCTCCTCCTCCTCCTCCTGTACGCGCTGAGAAATAGACAGGAGGGTGCCCTGACTATCCAGCGGCATACTGTCTTCCCCCGCCCCCGTTTCCGAGCGCAAAGCAGCTGCCTTTATGCTTTGCAGGGAATGCATGGCAGAGGAATGGTGACGCTAATGATTGCAGCATCGCCGCTCACCACCTGGGTAGACTGCTCAAAATTACCCAGGACATGGCAGATGTCTGCCAACCAGGCCCATTCTTCTGAAAGGAATTGAGGAGGCTGACTCCCACTGCGCCGCCCATGTTGGAGTTGGTATTCGACTATAGCTCTACGCTGTTCATAGAGCCTGGCCAACATGTGGAGTGTAGAGTTCCACCGTGTGGGCACGTCGCACAGCAGTCGGTGCACTGGCAGCTTAAAGTGATGTTGCAGGGTGCGCAGGGTGGCAGCGTCCGTGTGGGACTTGCGGAAATGTGCGCAGAGCCGGCGTGCCTTTACGAGCAGGTCTGACAAGCGTGGGTAGCTTTTCAGAAAGCGCTGAACCACCAAATTAAAGACATGGGCCAGGCTTGGCACGTGCGTGAGGCTGCCGAGCTGCAGAGCCGCCACCAGGTTACGGCCGTTGTCACACACGACCATGCCCGGTTGGAGGCTCAGCGGTGCAAGCCAGCGGTCGGTCTGCTGTGTCAGACCCTGCAGCAGTTCGTGGGCCGTGTGCCTCTTATCGCCTAAGCTGAGTAGTTTCAGCACGGCCTGCTGACGCTTGCCCACCGCTGTGCTGCCACACCGCGCGACACCGACTGCTGGCGACATGCTGCTGCTAACACATCTTGATTGCGAGACAGAGGAGGAGGAGGAGGAGGGTGCTTTAGTGGAGGAAGCATACACCTCCGCAGATACAACCACCGAGCTGGTGCCCGCAATTCTGGGGGTGGGTAGGACGTGAGCGGTCCCAGGCTCTGACTCTGTCCCAGCCTCCACTAAATTCACCCAATGTGCCGTCAGGGAGATGTAGTGGCCCTGCCCGCCTGTGCTTGTCCACGTGTCCGTTGTTAAGTGGACCGTGGCAGTAACCGCGTTGGTGAGGGCGCGTACAATGTTGCGGGAGATGTGGTCGTGCAGGGCTGGGACGGCACATCGGGAAAAGTAGTGGCGACTGGGAACTGAGTAGCGCGGGGCCGCCGCCGCCTCCATGATACTTTTGAAGGACTCCGTTTCCACAACCCTATACGGCAGCATCTCAAGGCTGATGAATTTTGCTATGCGGACGGTTAACGTTTGAGCGTGCGGGTGCGTGGCGGCGTACTTGCGCTTGCGCTCGAACACTTGCGCAAGCGACGGCTGGACGGTGCGCTGAACTACACTGGTGGATGGGGCCGAGGACAGCGGAGGTGAGGGTGTGGGTGCAGGCCATGAGGCGGTAGTGCCTGTGTCCTGAGAGGGGGGTTGGATAGCAGTGTCAGGTTGGGGCACAGGGGGAGAGGCAGCGGTGCAAACCGGAGGTGGTGAACGGCCTTCGTCCCACCTTGTGGGGTGCTTGGCCATCATATGTCTGCGCATGCTGGTGGTGCTGAGGCTGTTGGTGTTGGCTCCCCGGCTGAGCTTTGCGCGACAAAGGTTGCACACCACTGCTCGTCGGTCGTCAGGCGTCTCTGTGAAAAACTCCCAGACCTTGGAGCACCTCGGCCTCTGCAGGGTGGCATGGCGCGAGGGTGCGCTTTGGGAAACAGTTGGTGGATTATTCGGTCTGGCCCTGCCTCTACCCCTGGACACCGCACTGCCTCTTGCAACCTGCCCTGCTGCTGCCCCTGCCTCCCCCTCTGAAGACCTGTCCTGAGTAGGCGTTGCAAACCAGGTGGGGTCAGTCACCTCATCGTCCTGCTGCTCTTCCTCAGAATCCTCTGTGCGCTCCTCCCTCGGACTTACTGCCCTCACTACTACCTGACTGCAAGACAACTGTGTCTCATCGTTATCGTCCTGCTCACCCACAGAAAGTTCTTGAGACAGTTTGCGGAAGTCCCCAGCCTCATCCCCCGGACCCCGGGAACTTTGCAATGGTTGGGCATCAGTGACGATAAACTCCTCTGGTGGGAGAGGAACCACTGCTGCCCAATCTGAGCAGGGGCCAGAGAACAGTTCCTGGGAGTCTTCACGCAGCTGAGCAGGTGTCATTGTAGTGGAGTGAGGAGGCTGGGAGGAAGGAGGAGCAGCAGACAGAGGATTCGGATTTGCAGCAGTGGACGGCGCAGAACTGCGGTTGGACGATAGGTTGCTCGAAGCACTTTCTGCCATCCAGGACAGGACCTGCTCACACTGCTCATTTTCTAATAACCGTCTCCCGCGTGGACCCATGAATTGTGCGATGACTGTCGGGACGCCAGAGACGTGCCTCTCTACTAATCGCGCCGCAGTCGGCTGCGATACACCTGGATCAGGAGTTTGGCCTGTGCCCACACCCTGACTTGGCCCTCCGCGTCCTCGGCCGCGTCCACGTCTTCTAGGCCTACCCCTACCCCTCAGCATGCTGTATTACCAGTGATTTGATTTCACAGGCAGGAAATAAATTGGCGCAAGACTGCAGGCCAAATATAATTTTTTCCCTTTTTTGAAAACGAAAGGCCCCACTGCCTCTAGTGAATGAATAATCTAAGTTTAATAACTGTGCTGTGGCCCTGCTAATGTGTCACAGAACTTGAGGGTAGCAGAGTTATTATAACTCTGGCAGAGCAGGTATTTTTTTCCCAATTAAGGAAAGCAAATGGCGAAGCCAGGAGTAAAACGTAGCTGGGTGCGTCTGATTTTTAAACGTTGCACACGCAGCCGACACGTGTCCACCGCCCTTAGGACGGACAGAGGCAGGACAAATAGAATTTTTTTCAGTTTTTTTCCACCAAAAGGCAGCACTGCGTATATTCAATGAACATGAGAAGTTTAATAACTGTGCTGTGGCCCTGCTAATGTGGCACAGAACTTGAGGGTAGCAGAGTTATTATAACTCTGGCAGAGCAGGTATTTTTTCCCAATTAAGGAAAGCAAATGGCGAAGCCAGGAGTAAAACGTAGCTGGGTGCGTCTGATTTTTAAACGTTGCACACGCAGCCGACACGTGTCCACCGCCCTTAGGACGGACAGAGGCAGGACAAATAGAATTTTTTTCAGTTTTTTTCCACCAAAAGGCAGCACTGCGTATATTCAATGAACATGAGAAGTTTAATAACTGTGCTGTGGCCCTGCTAATGTGGCACAGAACTTGAGGGTAGCAGAGTTATTATAACTCTGGCAGAGCAGGTATTTTTTTCCCAATTAAGGAAAGCAAATGGCGAAGCCAGGAGTAAAACGTAGCTGGGTGCGTCTGATTTTTAAACGTTGCACACGCAGCCGACACGTGTCCACCGCCCTTAGGACGGACAGAGGCAGGACAAATAGAATTTTTTTCAGTTTTTTTTCCACCAAAAGGCAGCACTGCGTATATTCAATGAACATGAGAAGTTTAATAACTGTGCTGTGGCCCTGCTAATGTGGCACAGAACTTGAGGGTAGCAGAGTTATTATAACTCTGGCAGAGCAGGTATTTTTTTTCCCAATTAAGGAAAGCAAATGGCGAAGCCAGGAGGAAAACGTAGCTGGGTGCGTCTGATTTTTAAACGTTGCACACGCAGCCGACACGTGTCCACAGCCCTTAGGACGGACAGAGGCTGGACAAATAGATTTGTTTTCAGTTTTTTCCCACCAAAAGGCAGCACTGCGTATATTCAATGAACATGAGAAGTTTAATAACTGTGCTGTGGCCCTGCTAATGTGGCACAGAACTTGAGGGTAGCAGAGTTATTATAACTCTGGCAGAGCAGGTATTTTTTTCCCAATTAAGGAAAGCAAATGGCGAAGCCAGGAGTAAAACGTAGCTGGGTGCATCTGATTTTTAAACGTTGCACACGCAGCCGACACGTGTCCACCGCCCTTAGGACGGACAGAGGCAGGACAAATAGAATTTTTTTCAGTTTTTTTCCATCAAAAGGCAGCACTGCGTATATTCAATGAACATGAGAAGTTTAATAACTGTGCTGTGGCCCTGCTAATGTGGCACAGAACTTGAGGGTAGCAGAGTTATTATAACTCTGGCAGAGCAGGTATTTTTTTTCCAAATTAATGAAAGCAAATGGCGAAGCCAGCAGTAAAACGTAGCTGGGTGCGTCTGATTTTTTAACGTTGTACACGCAGCTCACACGTATCCACAGCCCTTAGGACGGACAGAGGCAGGACAAATAGAATTTTTTGTCAGTTTTTTTCCACCAAAAGGCAGCACTGCGTATATTCAATGAACATGAGAAGTTTAATAACTGTGCTGTGGCCCTGCTAATGTGGCACAGAACTTGAGGGTAGCAGAGTTATTATAACTCTGGCAGAGCAGGTATATTTTTCCCAATTAAGGAAAGCAAATGGCGAAGCCAGGAGGAAAACGTAGCTGGGTGCGTCTGATTTTTAAACGTTGCACACCAGCCGACACGTGTCCACCGCCCTTAGGACGGACAGAGGCAGGACAAATAGAATTTTTTTCAGTTTTTTTCCACCAAAAGGCAGCACTACGTATATTCAATGAACATGAGAAGTTTAATAACTGTGCTGTGGCCCTGCTAATGTGGCACAGAACTTGAGGGTAGCAGAGTTATTATAACTCTGGCAGAGCAGGTATTTTTTTCCCAATTAAGGAAGGCAAATGGCGAAGCCAGGAGTAAAACGTAGCTGGGTGCGTCTGATTTTTAAACGTTGCACACGCAGCCGACACGTGTCCACCGCCCTTAGGACGGACAGAGGCAGGACAAATAGAATTTTTTTCAGTTTTTTTCCACCAAAAGGCAGCACTGCGTATATTCAATGAACATGAGAAGTTTAATAACTGTGCTGTGGCCCTGCTAATGTGGCACAGAACTTGATGGTAGCAGAGTTATTATAACTCTGGCAGAGCAGGTATTTTTTTTCCAAATTAAGGAAAGCAAATGGCGAAGCCAGCAGTAAAACGTAGCTGGGTGCGTCTGATTTTTAAACGTTGCACACGCAGCCGACACGTGTCCACCGCCCTTAGGACGGACAGAGGCAGGTCAAATAGAATTTTTTTCACTTGTTTTACAAGCAAAAGGCCGCACTGCGTATATTCAATGAATAATAACTGTGTTGTGGCCCTGCCTACACAATTCTTTCCCTGCAGTATCAATGGAGGGTGCAATGCTCTGCAGAGGCGATTTTGAGAAGAAAAAAAATATGCAGCACAGCTAAAAGCAGCCAGCACAGTACTGCACACGGTTAAATATGGCCCTAGAAAGGACCGTTGAGGTTCTTGAAGGCTACACTCACTCCTAACACTCTCCCTGCCTATGCAACACTTCTGTCCCTAATGCCGGGTGCAACGCTCTGCAGAGGCGATTTTGAGAAAAAAAAAATTGCCACTGCTAACAGCAGCCAACACACAGCTATCAGTGGCCCTAATAAGGACCTTTGGGGGTCTTGAAGCCTACACTAACTACCAATTCTTTCCCTACAGCAGCTCCGGTACAAACAGCACTGTCCCTCATCTAACTCACAAGGCATCTGAGGCGAGCCGCAGGAGGGGCCGACTTTTATAATAGGCGGACACCTGATCTCGCCAGCCACTCACAGCAGGGGGGTGGTATAGGGCTGGAACACCACAGGAGGAAGTTGTAATGCCTTCCCTGTCTTTCAATTAGCCAGAAAAGCGCGCTAACGTCTCAGGGAAGGAAGTGAAAGTAACCCGAACACCGCATGGTGTTCGTTACGAATAACGAACATCCCGAACACCCTAATATCCGCACGGATATCAAGTTCGGACGAACACATTCGCTCATCTCTAGTGAACACCTTAAATCTACGTGTCACTAGTGACATCCACCCGACATCATTACCCTTCCTAGATCTTCGGATCTCTAAGAACGAGGATGGTACCATCTCGTCAACTTTGCACCGGAAGCAGACTGCTACCAACAGTCTATTGGGCTGGTAGAGTTACCATCCTACACCCTTCAAACGCGGTATTCCTAAGGGCCAGTTCCTTCGTCTTCGTCGTAATTGTTCGGACGAAGCTTCCTTCTTCCAAGAAAGTGAAAAACTGATGAAACGTTTTACAACAAGGGGGTACCCTGAGGAAGTAGTCATGAAAGCCTATCAATACGCATCTCAACAGCCTCGTATTACATTACTAACACCACGAGTACGGGCCATTGAACATTCTCCACGAGTGATAGGCACCTTTGATACAGCTTCGGTGCAGATACGAGAGATTTTATCTCATTATTGGGACATTCTCAAAAATGATCCGGATATTAGAGATTACATACCTACGAAACCATGCATTACTTACAGACGAGGCCATAATTTAAAAGATCATCTCGTCAAAAGCCATTTACATCCTGACGAATCCAGACTGACTTGGTTAGGTCAAAACAGACCAGTAGGCACTTTTCCGTGCCATACCTGTGCCGCCTGCCCCTTCATTCTAAAAGCTAATTCTTTCACGTGTGCTGTTTCCAACCGGACTTTCCAGTGCCAAGATTTTATTAACTGTAAAACTCGAAATATCATTTACATGGCCACCTGCCCCTGCCCAAAAAACTACATAGGGAAGACGATACAGCAGTTCCGGCGCAGGATACTTGGCCACATAGGAAACATAGAAAGACGAGAATCTACACCTTTAGCGGACCACATTTGGTCAACGCATAGTGGTGATGCAAATACGCTAAAATTCCAAGGTATAGAATTGTTACGCACACATGGGAGAAGGGGAAATGTGGACCAGCGGCTGTTACAAAAGGAAGCGGCATGGATATTTCGTATGAACAGTCTGAATCCACTCGGCCTCAATGAAAGTTTATGCTTTAATTGTTTCCTGGATTAATTCAGTCAGTATTTGTGCCTTTTCCCTGGATAAGATTTATTAATATGTTCTCCTCCGAATAGACCGTTCCATGTTCTCTTTCAGCCTGTATATCCTATTATGGTGTACATATTTGATATCAGATCATCTAAACATGTATTTGTGTGGCATTATACTTATTCTGCATTTGAGTACCATTATATATTACTGGATTTGCATACTTACCTGAAAGAACATCTTCATAATGGGTACCATCCATATTTGTCCTTTACAAATTATAATACATAAAGGAAAGTACAAACATTGCAAATACACCTTTATTTAGCAGCTTTAAATGTTTTGAATCCTGGCTCTGGCCGCTGTGGTTGCCCTCTGATCCACATAGGGCTTGCATTCCATCTCTTTTACCACCAGGACCTTCCTGGCGGTCATGTGACCATTCTTGCGATCACGTGACCATGTGATGATGTCACACGCATGTGCAGTAGCCTCCTATGCTCGTAGGAGCTACTAGCATAATTTTTGAAATATCTGGCATAGCGGTGAGCGATCAGACACCGCTATGCACTGCTTTACTTAACCCCCTTGCCAGTAACATGCTGATAAGCATGTTACAACTTTGGATTCACATCCAAAACACTTTAATTAGAGCTGCAGTATGGATATTTGCATAGTCGGGTCCCCTTTATTTTTGAGAGCCGCTGATTGGCTCACTTATTACTCTCCTCCCATCAAGGCGGTCCAGTAATCAGTATATGAGAGGCTGACACATACATTCTTGCATTACCCCTGTGGCTCACCATCAGAGCCACAGGTTTTACCTCTTTATTTATTTATTTATCTTTGGTGCTTTGTGACCGTTTGATGCATGGGCATAACAACTATCCTCTGTAGGAAGGAGTAGATCAAAGAAACCTGCTGCTACTCTATACCTGGTAGCATGCAGGAAGGCTCTTTACACTACTTGAAACTAAGTCTATATTTTCAGCTTAGGTCTGAAGTTTAGTTTGGTTATAGAGGTGGCCACACTTATATGGTGACTGTTTTTCTATATACCTAACATCCTCATCTGATTTTCGTCATATCATCAAGATGAGACAGTCCTTGATGAGCCTGGGCTATTATTGAAACTGCCAAGCTGATGCTGCATCCAGATTTACAGCTTTATAGCTCTCTGTTACTCAGGGAGCCTATACTCTGGCTGCAGTTTCCATAATATACTGAGCCAATATCCCTCAGACTTCCTACTTACAAACCCCCATTAGCTAAGATTGAGCAGAGAGACCATACTCTGCATACTAATGCTGGGAGTATACCTGTATCTCTTTAGTTGGTGCCTAACATGCAATTTTGCTTCTATGCATCTGACATACTGAGCAATCACACAGATTGTCTCTAAGTCACTGCACCACTTGTATTATCTGACTTAATCTTAAACATTTTTCTTGTGGGGAAACGCGTCGAGCACAGTTCATTTAAACACTCCGATTATGAGTGTCCGATTGTGAAAAATCCTTATTATAGGAAAACTTTTTCTCATTGCCCGTGATTGATGCTAAAGAGTTTGAGATATTGACACGTCCCTATGTTGGATACTGTCTAAGACAGCAATCACTCTAGTAGATCATTACAGCACTTCAATACCAAGTTAGAGGAGCATCATACCTCCAAATCTTGATGCTGTATGATCTTTACCAGTTTAGGAAGTGACTAAGCTCTTCCTACTACTTGCTTGTAGCACTGATCTGTTATCTGGCCCCACACACATATCCGGTTTTTGAGTGGAGGCCAGTAGTATACCAAAAAGTTACGGACTTTACTGGTTTATATTTTTTTGTTTGTGTGTTAGCCCATTTATTTCTTTTAATATATCCCTAATAAAGCATCTATATTTTAGTCTGTTACTGTGAAAAGAGTACTGCACTAAACTTAAGCAATGTAAAGAGAACCTTAAAGGGGTTGTCCCGCGCCGAAACGTTTTTTTTTTTCAATAGCCCCCCCGTTCGGCGCGAGACAAACCCGATGCAGGGGTTAAAAAAGAAAAACGGATAGTGCTTACCTGAATCCCCGCGCTCCGGTGACTTCTTACTTACCTGGTGAAGATGGCCGCCGGGATCTTCACCAGGTGGACCGCAGGGCTTCTGTGTGGTCCATTGCCGATTTCAGCCTCCTGATTGGCTGGGAGTGGCACGTGACGGGGCGGAGCTACGAGGAGCCGCTCTCCGGCACGAGCGGCCCCATTCAGAAAAGAAGAAGATCGGACTGCGCAAGCGCGTCTAATCCGGCGATTAGACGCTGAAAATTAGGCGGCACCATGGAGACGAGGACGCTAGCAACGGAGCAGGTAAGTGAATAACTTCTGTTTGGCTCATATTTAATGCACGATGTATATTACAAAGTGCATTAATATGGCCATACAGAAGTGTATACCCCCACTTGCTTTCGCGGGACAACCCCTTTAATAAGTTGACGTCACTTAGGAAGGAACTAAATTTACACTTAAAATCTAGATTCAACAAAAGATGCCTTCATCTTAAACATATAGTGTTCGCCCAAGGCAACAGGGGCAGCAAATATATGTCGTCATTGATAAAAAAAGCCCGCGCAAAAAATCAAATAGATGCAATAAAGACCCGCACGGGAACGAAGGCTACCTCCTCTACCGATATTGCGGCGGAATTCCAGCATTTCTACTCCCAAATATATAATTTGCGACTCCAGAGGAAACAGGAGGAAATTACAAAAGCCAACGAACAGATAGCAAACTTTTTATAAAAACTCAACCTCCCCTGTCTAGAGACAGAAGCTGCCAATACACTCCTAGCCCCGGTAACAGAGGAGGAGGTAAACAGGACCCTCGACTCTTCTCCACCCAGAAAAAGCCCCGGCCCCGATGGCCTTCCTCTCATATGTTATAAATCCCTGCTCCCCGTCCTTGTCCCGCGATTAACGGAATTGTTTAATAACCTCATGAAAGGCGGCTCTCTTCCAAAACAGGCGCAAGAAGCCCACATCACGCTGATCCATAAATTGGGCAAAGACCCGGAGATGTGCGGCAGTTATAGGCCCATCTCTTTGATAAATTTAGATGTGAAGATGTGGGCAAAACTACTCGCCAAGAGAATAGAGAACTATGTTCCGCTCCTGGTTAATAGGGAGCAGGCGGGCTTCGTGAGGGGCCGAGAGGGAAGGGACAACTGCACGCGTATTCTCCACGCAATCCATTATGCCAATGTTAAAAAATCCCACTCGCTCTGGTAAGCACCGATGCCGAAAAGGCTTTCGACAGAGTTGACTGGGTGTATATGAGATCTGTTCTGCTGCACCTCAACTTCCCTCTCCCCTTTGTCGAAGCCATCTTCACCCTGTACGCAGAGCCACATGCCAGGTTAAAAATTAATAATATCCTCTCCCCCCCTTTGAGATAAGTAATGGCACGCGCCAGGGGTGTCCGTTATCCCCCTCCCTGTTTGTGCTGGCCCTGGAACCTCTTCTTCAGTACGTGAGATTGGACCAGGAGATACAGGGACTGAAAGTCGGAGACTGTGCACTATCTGCGACAGCTTTTGCAGATGATGTCATCTTTCTAATCACAAATCCAGAGAGAGGGCTACCTAGGCTGATCACCTGTTTAGAGCAGTTTGGGGCACTTTCAAACTTTAAAATTAATTTCAATAAATCAGTCGTCCTAGACTTTTCGATTCCGAAAGCTAGATGCGAGAGCTTGAAGGTGGGCTCCCCGTTCTCCTGGTCCGACTCATCAATAACCTTTCTAGGCGTTGAACTGACTAAGAGGGTAGAGGACCTTTACGCCGCAAATTTCCCCCCACTGTTGGACAAAATAAAAACCCTGCTCCAGAATTATGATGTCCCTTATATCTCATGGTTCGGGAGGAAAAACCTCATAAAGACCTACATACTCCCTATTGTCTTATATCAGATTAGATCTCTCCCAGTCCACCTTCCTCCTAACTTCTTCAACACTCTGCGCTCATGGTTCATAAAGTTTATTTGGAGACAAAAGAGCCCTAGGTTGGCGTATAGTCTTCTGATAAAAAGAAGAGAAGAGGGAGGAATAGGAATCCCTAACATATACGACTACTACATAGCCGCCCACATTAGCAACTGGCAGAGACTTACCTTACCCGGAGAAGATCCTCTCCTGTATCAGATAATAACGGAATTGTATGGAACCTCTGCAATGGAAGACTTGTGGTTCACTAGGAGGGCCACATACAGAGGCAAAAAGTTTAACCCCTTGTTGAAGGGACCTTGCGAGGCGTGGGACTTGCGGAGGGAGACGCTGGCACCTACGCCCTCACCGATCACCCCCATAGGCTCTGAAATAAATCTCTCTGCGAGCTTCAAGCTATGAGACACCTTGGCCCGAGAGAGATAGTGGAGTCCCTACTGCCCGACCAGCCACTGACGTTCCTCCAACGGGCTCAGATTGAAGGGGTGATTAGGAAATTTAATAAGACCTTTGTCTCTACCAGACCACCCACCGCTTTTGAAAGGGCCATGAAAGGAAGCAGCACACATAGCAAGAAAATTGCGTTCATCCGCAAATCCTGCTCCCCTCCCCTATCAAACGCAAAACCAGCCTTCCTGTATTCATGGGAAAAAATGCTACATATCACACTGACATCGCAAGAGACACACATAATCTTAAAATTCGCCTATGGTCTTTCCCCCTGCATCACCTCACAGGAAGCCCACTATAAGCTCCTTGCCAGGTGGTATAGGACCCCCCAGTGGCTCGCGGACCACAAACTTTCACCCTGCAACAAATGCTGGAGGTGCGAGGGAGACACGGGCACCTTCTTACACATTTGGTGGAGCTGCCCGGTACTGAGCACCTTTTGGCAAGAGATTATAGAGTCACTTCAAAAAATAACTCCAAATTTCACACTCTCACCTGAGGTTTTGTTTCTGTGGAGGCCCACGAGCAGCTTTAACCCCCTCAAGCATAAATTGCTGGCTCATGCGATTGATGCCGCCAAAGCACTTATCCCCCTTCTATGGCTACAAAAGAACCCCCCCCTCCTGAGCCAATGGAGGGACAGAATGGATCTGACCTATAACCTGGAGGAACTCTCCGGATGGGCCACTGGTTTTCATGAAAAATTCTTAGAGGTCTGGGGCCCTTGGAGAGAAATACGTGCCTGATAGGCCCCTGAGTTCCTTCGGGAACTGGAGGTGCTCGGCTGTGCTGTGTCGGGGATGATAGGGAGACGTGGAGGGCCCTCGGCCTGAGGCACATGTCCGTGTCGGACCTTGGCCCACCCACACTTCTAATGGACGGGTCCTCAGGACACTCCCCCCAATCTCGCCCCTAACCCCTTTTCCCTCCCCCCACCCCATCCCTCCCATTAATCGTTGTGTGTCTCTCCCTGTCTAGTTATGTTAGTAGGATGATGCCACACCAAGATTGACTGACTTTTACTACAGAGACTATCGCCCAACTGCCGGCATTGTCCCAGTCAGGATCATATGTGACATGATTTAGCCTTTGGCAAATTGTTATTGTACACTTACCTGTTTAAAATTCAATAAAAATTTTGGATTTGAAAAAAAAACACCAAAAAAAAAACATTTAGAGTAATGTTAAATGATTATAGCAGATTTCAGAGGACATGAGCATGAACTAAAATATGAAATTGTATATGGCATGGATTTTAGCACTTCAGGGAATATAATTCAAGGTGACAAAGAAGTATACTCACTCCAGGGTTTATTTCTTTTAGCAATTTCCTGCACAGCAATATAAGTAGTGATTATTCCAGGCCGCTTAGCTTGCCGAGAAGTTGAATAATAAAAACATATCATTAAAATATTGTAGACTAGCTCATTCCCATGACTTTATCTGCGTGAAATTCAAATTATGCTTTCTAGATGATACTAATTATAATGATCTTCATAGTTATTATGTTATTATGTAGAGATGAGCGAGCACGATAATCGGGGGATATCGGGGGAGAGAGTGAGAGAGATCTCTCTCTCTCTCCCCCGCTACCTTCTGCTGCCCGCCGCTCACCCCCGCTTTCCCCCTGAGCACGCTTGGAGAAGAATGCAGTTACTCGAGAAGAGTGAGGCTTGTTTGAGTAACTGACTTATCCGAGCGTGTTCGCTAATCTCTATTGTTAACCCATCACTAATTACCTTATGTTATAATAAACCTTTATCTTTCTTTATCCTATATCTTTAGTGTTTCTTGATTATATAAACCCTTCTCCTAATACCTGTATATAATCCTGATTCTATACCTTCAGGTGCGAGGACCACCAGACTGCTAGCGGAACTCAATCTGCAACAGGCCACATAGAACGGTCCTCCCCCTATTCTAATCTGGCTACCTTCAGCAATTACCCCTGCGGTTTATTGACCATCATTGCAAAGCAGACCTTGAGGGGGAACTTCAATCTTTTGAGCTCAAATGGTTACTCGGTGGGTATTAAAGGTAGTACGGATACAGTTTCCCCTTTAGCACATTCAGTGATTACTGTGGCCTTCCTAACATTTTGATGGAGAACTTTTATTTGCAGTCTGGTGCCGTTACATAATTTCAGAGAGTTTAGGTTTCTTAGCATAACGGGTGCGCTAATCTTAAGAATGAGGTTATGTGGGGGAGACCGGCTGGGTTGAGGGTATTTAGGAATTCCACAGAATAGTTTACTGCATCGGCAGTTTGTAGTTCTAAATCTACAGACATGTATTGCATTTCTTCTCCTTCAAATGATTTCAATAAAACATAATTAATGCCAGCAGCTTTGTTGTTCTTGGTAGTTAAAATCACACGCCCACATAGCCAATTTATGGGTCTCGCTCTGATTTCAGAGATGTTGGGGTACGCCTTATCAGTCATTTCTGTAAGGATATCACCACTATGGCTAAGCTTGGTGTTATGATAATCTTACCTTTAATTGTAAAGTTTTCCTTGTCTCCTATTTTAAGAAACATCTCTGGAAGATGTCCATTGGAAGGGCCGCCTCTCAGGAGAACTCCTATATGTGTTATTAGCCCCAGCTTCTGAATATGAGGCCATAAATATGAAGATTTTAAAAATGACCTTACTTTGTCGGCTCATGTTTCCCTGGACATGACTATTACAGTTTGCACAAAGTCTTCAGCTAAGGGAACTGTAACACCCCCATTAACCCATCATTTGCCATGATATTTTTCAACTCCACCTTTATGACCCACAGTGCATTCATCCTATACATCCCATAGTAATACAAGGGTTATGCAAATACTGCTTTTTTAAGAATCAATTTTGTTTTAGGGTCACCCTGGGTAATAATAATATAATAACCATCTTCACCATAACGGAACAGCAGTGGATACTGCAAGGCATCATACAAATGGTGCAGCTCACTGATACATTGCAACCTGTTAACAAGGCTTTGTGATACAATATATCATTGTTATAACTGCTGTCCAGCCATGACCAGAGCCTCTTCACTTGCTGGAGGTGCAGTAAAGCGTCCTCTATGAACATTGACTGTTTTTCTGTCGCCATGGATAACAACTTCAAACTTTAACCATTTTGATGTGTTTTCTGTAGAGTAGTTTTTAAGTCCCTTATGTGCGGGATCTTATTGTGCAGCATCGCTTGCAACTCTTTAACCTAATTTCACACCAGGCACATTGCTGCATCTCAAGCTTGCCTCTCTTTCACCTTCACCAAGTAGAAATAAATCTGTAAAAATTGAAGTTATTGTTGGGGCAAAGACAGCAGACTACCAACTAAGTGGTACACCAGTCCTTGAAAGTGGGCATAAAAGCATTTTCTACAATTTGGCTCTAAAGGATGACATTTGAAAGCAACTATTGTACTTTCTAATGCAGTCCATAAAATGTGTGTGCTCTGGATGAAGACCCATATTTAAGCTATATAGTGGCTCAGGCAAAGGCTCAAAAGTTAAAATTTGTACAACTGCAACACATACTAGAAGCCTCTTAGTTCCACATAAAGTTGTTACAATATATATATATATAGTTATGAGTCATAGATCCCAGAGCAACAGCTTTCTCAGATTCGTAATCCACGTCAGAATCATACAACATTCCGGACAAAGGTTTTTTTTAAATCAAGTTTTATTGAAGTTTTCCATAATGAATAACAATCTCACATCACCGAGGAGAAATATACAATACAGGGTGAAATACGCATCTGTTGATGGTAAATCTGATGTATAATGAAAATCGGGTCCAAGGGCTACTTCGGTTAAGCGCCCTTAAAACAGCATGTTACACCAGGGATAACCCAAGCTCTTTGCGTGTGAGAAACACAAACAATAATAAGGGGGGGGGGGGGGAAGGGTGAAAAGGAAGTGTGTGGGAGGGAAGGTAGGGTGGAAGGGGTGCGGAAGCCAAGACAGACAGTATATCATAAGATGTGGTTACCTGACTGCTCTGCCAGGGAGATGCCATCATCTCGTGAGGGTTTTCTCTACAGTATGTCCGGGAGTCGCTTCGCCACTCTAGTTGGTTGCGGATCGAGTCTGCGTCGTCCCCCAATGCCCAGGGTCTGCGTACCAAAGGAATGAGTGTGGGGTTGGGGGTATAGGGTAGAGGGTCAGAGCCACGGTCTATATGTGCCAATGAGGCTCGAGGAAGACCCTCGCTTCCGGCGCTCCCTGTCTATCCATTAGTGGATGGGGCTTTACAGGAATTGATTTGTCTCCATGGGTGCCATGTCTTTATAAATCCCTCGTGTGTTCCAGTTTTCCAACTATGTAGTTCCTCCATGTTGTATATGGAATCTACGCTCTCAGATCATAACCTCCTCTCTTTCTCTGTCATGCTCCCTAACATCTCTCCAGACCCACCTACCTACAGTACCTACAGGAACCTTAAGGCCATTCACACCCAGAACTTTGCTGAATCCCTACAGTCCTCTCTGTCCCCCATCTCTCTCCTCACCTGCCCCTACCTGGCTGCAGCTCACTACAACACCGCTCTCAAACATGCCCTGGATGAAGCGGCGCCCCCCAGGACCCGAGCCATCTGATGTAGACCATGGCAACCCTGGCTCACGCCTCAAACGCGCTTCATCCGGCGGTGCTCTAGAAGTGCTGAACGGCTGTGGAGGAAATCGCAAACGTCCGCAGACTTCCTCCACTACAAATTCATGCTCAGAACCTACAACCTTGCCCTCCACCATGCCAAACAAGTCTATTTCACCTCTCTAGTCTCCTCACTATCCCACAACCCTAAACGTCTCTTTGATACTTTTCACTCCCTTCTTAGCCCTAAACCGCAACCCCCTGTGACAGATCTCAGTGCCGAAGAGCTGGCTGCTTACTTCAAAAAGAAAATTGATGACATCCGTCAGGAAATAACTTCCCAATCCCAGACTAGCCCTGACCCTAGTCTTGTCAGCACTGCATCTAGCTCCTGCTCACTGTCTGTACTCAAACCAGCGACAGAGGAAGAAGTCTCCAAATTGCTCTTCTCTGCTCGCCCCACCACCTGCGCTAGCGACCCCCTCCCCTCACACCTCCTCCGTTCCCTCTCCCCAGTGGTCATCTCCCATCTCACCACTATATTCAACCTCTCTCTGACCTGTGGCATCTTTCCCTCTTCTTTCAAACACGCCATCATATCCCCACTGCTAAAGAAGCCGACTCTGGACGCGACTGATGCTGCCAACTACCGACCCATCTCAAACCTCCCCTTCATCTCCAAACTACTAGAATGGCTGGTTTACTCCCGCCTTGTAAGCTACCTATCAGAGCACTCTCTCCAAGACCCCCTACAGTCTGGCTTTCGACCTCAACACTCGACAGAAACTGCCCTTACAAGGGTATCCAATGACCTACAGACAGCCAAATCGAGGGGCGATTACTCCCTACTGATCCTCCTCAACCTCTCCGCAGCATTTGACACTGTTGACAACAAACTCCTCCTCAGTATGCTTCGCTCCATTGGCTTAAAGGACACTGCCCTCTCCTGGTTCTCTTTCTACCTATCTGACCGCTCTTTCAGAGTCTCCTTTGCTGGCTCTACCTCCGCTCCTCTTCCCCTTGTTGTTGAGGTCCCCCAGGGCTCTGTCCATGGCCCCCTTCTTTTCTCTATCTACAAAGCCCCTATTGGACAAACCATCAGGAGATTTGGCCTCCAATACCACCTGTATGCTGATGACACCCAGCTATACACCTCTTCCCATGACATCTCTGCACCTTTACTCCAAAACATCACTAACTGTCTGTCCGCTGTCTCTAACACTATGTCCTCTCTCTATCTAAAACTAAACCTCTCTAAAACTGACTTACTGGTATTTCCACCCTCCACTAACCGACCTCCTCCTGACATCTCCATCTCAGTGTGTGGCGCCAACATAACTCCTAGACAACATGCCCGCTGCCTTGGAGTCATATTTGATTCTGATCTCTCTTTTACCCCCTTCATCCAATCTCTGGCCCGAACATGTCAGCTGCACCTCAAGAACATCGCAAGAATCCGCTCTTTTCTCACTGTGGACACGCTTAAAACGCTTACTGTTGCCCTCATCCACTCCCGGCTCGATTATTGCAACTTGTTGCTGATCGGCCTCCCCTGCACCAGACTCTACCCTCTCCAATCCATCCTGAATGCGGCAGCCAGGCTCATCTTCCTGTCCAGCCGCTACTCGGACACCTCTGCCCTGTGCCGGTCACTGCACTGGCTGCCCGTTAAATACAGAATTCAATTTAAACTTGCCATCTTCATCCACAAAGCCCTTCACAGTTCAGCGCCCCCCTACATCGCCTCCCTCATCTCAATCCATCAACCAGCCCGGGCTCTCCGCTCTGCTAACGAAACCAGATTGAGCGCCCCTTTAATTCGAACTTCTCATTCCCGCCTCCAAGACTTCTCCAGAGCAGCACCGGTCCTCTGGAACGCACTACCAAAGGCTACCCGAGCAATCCAGGACTCGCAGAACTTCAAGCGTGCTCTAAAAATGCACCTCTTCAGGGAGGCATACCGAATTCCCTAAACAAACCCCTTCGTACTCCGCCTGATAACATGCTCCCTGACCTACTGACTGCAATCCCTGCTAGCCATCATAAACCGCTCCTGCAGTCATACTGTTTCTGCCATCACACGGCTAAATGTCTGACCATTGTCTATGTGTATATCACCCCTCACTCTCCACCTCGCCATACAGTGCACATCTCCAGCCCCTTTACCTTCTGTATCACCCCATTACTTGTAGTATGTAAGCTCGTTGGAGCAGGACCCGCACCCCTATTGTTTCCATCAATTGATTACTATGTAACTGTGGTTCTGTAATGTTTGTACTTTTGTCTTTCTGTATCCCCTGTCTATGTAAGCGCTGCGGAATATGTTGGCGCTATACAAATAAAGTTTATTATTATTATTATTACTCTTCATTTCCAGAGTGCTAAGGTAGGGGGTGCTTTCTGAAGCCAAAGAGAAGGGATTAGGGCTTTAGCGGCATCTAAGAGAAAGGCCAGCAGTTTGTCTTTAATAGGGTGAAAGTTCGCCGAGGGTCTTCAGAGGAACAGTATCTCCGCTGTGATGTGGAAATTGGGTTTAAGGAGGCGCATTACTTCCCCTATTTCTCTCCAAAATGTGGATAGTGCTGTACACTCCCACCAGATATGGCAATATGATCCTGTTTCTGCGTTACATCTGCAACATTTATCGTGGTTACCTAATTTGTGTGCATAGAGCCATTGTGGGGTCTTGTACCATCTGACCATAATTTTGTAATCGCTTTCCTGGAGCAAAATACAGGGTGAGAGACCAAAAGCGGTTTGTAGGATTGATTTAATATCTGATGTGGTGAGGGAAATTTTAAGATCTCTTTCCCATGAAACCAGTAAAGCTGGTTTGTAGGGTGCCTCAGGAGTGATGATCCTATTGCGGATAATAGAGATCGATTTGTTTCTTGAGTGGTCACTGACAAGCATTTTTTCAAATGGGGTTCCTGGTCTGGTAGATTTAGCGGATTTCTGGAACTCCCTAAAAGCTTGGAGTACGTGAGCCCTTTGTAGGAAGGAGAGAGAGAGAGCTGCGGCGCCAAGGTATTTAGAATATCATCTGGCTGTTTATGGGCCAGTACTTGTAGCTCCCTCATCCTCAGAGGAGCAAACCTCCTCCATAGACCTCTAACGTCTCTGTCTGTTGCCCAACCCAGGTGTTTTCTTCAGATACTCAGTGGGGCTGTGGGGGATGTGTCAGGGGCCTGGGTTTGCCTAAGCTTATCCCAAACCTCACAGGGGCCGCGTAGCAGCGGATTAAAGTTTTTGGACCTGTAAACTTTTTTTAGATATTTACCAGAGTATCCCCTTCCCTGCCCATGGTCAGAGAGTGTAGCAATTTGTCTCCGGAAGGGGAGGTTAGGTCTATCCAATACCTAAGTTGGACCGCTTGATAAAAGTCGTGGACGCATGGCAACTCAATCCCCCCCCCCCCTGTTTTACTTTTGATCATAAGGCTGAAAGCCAGTCGAGGTCTTTTCTGTCTCCAGGTGTAACTGGTGAAGGCTGAGCGTAGGACTTTGAAGAAGGACTGGGGAAGATGGATTGGGAGCATTTTTAGCTTACATAGGATTTGCGGTAGGACGTATGTCTTTAAGATATTTTTTCTGCCGAACCAGGAGGCGTATGGTATGTCGTATTTCTGTAGTAGGGATTTGACCTGGGATAATAGAGGTAGAAAATTGGCGCTAAATAGGTCTTCAGTTTTTTTTTGTGCCAAGGTACTCTATTGAGGTATCAGACCATTCGAAGGGTGAGCTGGACTTCAACTGGGGGCACCGGGCTGGGGGGATAGAGACGTTTAAAATGGTGGATTTGGTGTAGTGTATCTTGAAATTTGATATGCTTCCGAAGGAGTTTAAGAGGGTATTCAGGTTGGGGATTCCTGTCTCTGGTTCGGATATTACAAACATGATATCATCTGCAAATGCAGCCGTATTTAAGCTAGCAGAGCCAACCCTCAATCCCTTAATGTCAGGGGCTAACCGGACGCTCCTCAACAGGGGTTCCAGCGTGAGAATGAAGAGGGTCGGCGAAAGCGGGCATCCCTGACGGGTACCATTTCTGATGTCACGGGGGGGGGGAGGGGAGTAGATTGTTAACCTTTAGTCTAGCGTATGGTTCTTTGTATAGGGAAAAGATTGCGGCAAGGAAGGGGGAAGGGAAGTTGAAGTAGGTCAGAACTCTCTCCATGTAAGTCCAGCTCACCCTATGGAACGCCTTCTCGGCATCTGTTCCAACAAGCGCTAATGCTATATCATGGGTTTGTGCATATCTGATGGCGTGGAGCAGTCTGTAGCAGTTATCCCTGCCCTCTCTGTTTTTGACAAAACCTGCTTGTTCTCTGTTGACCAGCGAGGGGACTTCTAATCTTTTGGCCAGTAATTTAGCCCAGAACTTGACATCTGCGTTAATAAGAGAAATGGGCCTGTAGCTGCTACAGAGCTCCGGGTGTTTAGTTTCCTTATGGATGAGCGTTATATGTGCCTCCTGTGCTTGTTTGGGTTGTGGTTTTACTAGCATGAGGGCGTTCATCAGGTCTTTCAGTTAAGGGGCCAATGTTTCCTTAAAGGTTTTATAGTATAGAACTGGGTAGCCATCAGGGCCAGGGCTCTTACCGGTAGGGTTGTTAATTATTATTTCCTCCACCCCTTGTAAAGAGATGGGGAGCACTAGAGCCCGGGCCGCGGTGTCCCCCAGCTTGGGCAGATCTATAGAGTTTAAGAAGTGGTCAATTTGTTCCTTAGTGCATTTGGGGTTTAAAAGGGAGTCCGAATTTTTTAGGTTATAAAGGTCTGCATAGAACCTTTGGAAGGTCTCTGCTATTTCTTTTGATGAGGATATGGATTTCCCTGTATGGTCTTTGATGGAAGAAATGTGGTTCTTAGCTTTAGCCTTCTTGATCATGGAGGAGAGTAGTTTGCTCCCCTTAATGCCGTGGGCGTAGAACTTATATTTAAGGTACAGGTGCTTTTTGTTATATCTGGATTCTAACAGACGTTTAAGTTCTCGCCTTAGGTCCGTCAATTCCTCTAGGCTATTTATTACTTGGGATAGTTTGGAAAGTTGTTCCACTTTCGAGATCAGGGCTAAGAGGCTGTCGATTTCAAGCTATTGTTGCTTCTTAATTTTAGAGCCCAAGGAGATGAACAGGCCCCTCATGTATGCCTTGTGGGTCTCCCAAACAACCGGAAACTCCAAGTCCCTGGTGTTGTGGAGTTGGAAGAATTCCTCTAGCATACCAGAGAGGCGGTCCCTCTCCAGCTCTAAGTCTAATAGGGAGGTGTTGAGTTTCCAAATCCATTCCCTGTGTCCTTCTACAGTGAGGCTAAGATCTATGTGTATAGGTGCATGGTCAGAGATTGTGATTGGTTCTATTTTTGCTCCCTTTACCTTTGTCAGGATGTCCTGAGAGACATATATGTGATCCAGTCTCTGGAACGAGGCATGGACTTGGGAGAAGTATGTAAAATCTTTTGTCGAGGGGATGATTGTTCGCCACGTGTCCACAACTCTCATATCCTGGAGTGTTTTATTTAATTTTTTGACTTGTCTCTGAGAGATTCAAGATCTACCTTTTGATGAGTCAAGTAGGGGATTGAGAAATTCATTAAAGTCCCCTCCTAGCACAATTGGCCCCTCGGCGAATTCTTTCAGAATGTTAAGTTGCTCAATCAGCCAGCATACCTGGTTGGAATTAGGTGCGTATAGGTTTGCTATTGTTAACCTTTTATTGTTAATGGACCCTTTTAAGAACAGTACCCTGCCCATCTCATCTGAGTACTTTGCTTTAAGGGAGAACACGATAGATCTATGGAACATAATGGACACCCCTTTTGATGCGGAGACGAGTGTAAGCAAGCATGCATGCCACGCATGTGGCTGCCACGCGAATATAATCCTGTATGAAGTATGATACAGTTTGACCATGGCAGTTAATAACATCCATCTACCTTCTCCCTCTCTCAACAGGTACGTTCATTTCTGCATCATCCCACTCCAAGCTGAACTCCTGCTATCTCGCTCTGCTTAAATCCTCTGTGCTGCTTGCTTGCTGTGAATTGTGTATTTTGCATTTCATCTGTTTGCATTGATAAATGAAACTTTACTTTTAGTCATTTCTGCCATCCACCTCCCCCAAATGGCATCCTTCACCCATCCTTGCTGAGATGCTTTCCTTATCTAAGGAGAGCAATACATTTCAACCCCCCCCCCCCCTTTTGATCATTAGGTTTGCAATGCTAAAGTCAGCTGGCCAATTCAATTGGAACCTGATTAGCCACTCCCAGCTGTTTCCTAGTCATACCTTAAACTTTCACTATAATATCAGTGTAAGCATGCATGCCAAGCGTGTGGCTGCCACGCGAATATAATGCTGTATGAAGTATGCTGGATAAAGTATGATACAGTTTGACCATGGCAGTTCAACACGGTAGGAGACAGGTAGGCCACAAACTCTGCCTAAATACTTTACACTACAAAGCTATTGCTAATGCGGTCAGCTCTGCTCTCATCCTTGCTCTCAGTTTCAGAACTTCTTCCAAGTGCCCACCTCTGGGGCACACTATTCACATTAGCCCCTCTCTACTGTCCTCACCTATGCATAGCTCGCATGCACTCTTTACCATCTTGCTTAGCCTCAAACCCCCTAACGCCACTAACAAAAATAACAGTCATCCTCATAAATCTCCTAGCCATCTGCTAACCCTCTCTATCCTGCTGCTACTAGCTGCTGGGGATATCTCTCCCAATCCTGGCCCACCCTCCACTGCTCCCAACTATCACCCCCTACCTGACTCACTAATAAAATCTCCAAGACCAACTGCTAGCCCATGCATACCCTACCCTGACTTCTTTAAATGTGCGCTCTGGAACTGCCAGTCAGCATGTAACAAACTCCCCACCATCCACGACTTTCTAACTGCTAAATTTTTAAATCTGCTAGCTCTCACAGAAACGTGGATACAGCAGTCTGACACGGCCTCCCATGCTGCGCTGTCTTACAATGGCCTGCAGTTCTCCCATACCCCGAGACCAGATGACAGGCGTGGCGGAGGAGTAGGTGCTCTTCTCTCCCTGAAATGCAACTACCAGATCATCCCCCCTGTACCCTCACTCACTTTTCCATCCTTTGAAGTACATATGCTATGACTTTTCCGTCCGCTGTCCATGCGAGTAGCAGCTATCTACCGCCCCCCAGGTGCTCCTCGCCTGTTTTTGGACCACTTTGCTGCCTGGCTCCCCCACTTCCTATCCTGTGAAATTCCAAACCTCATCTTAGATGATTTTAACATCCCCACTAACGACCCAAACTCCCCATCTGCCTCTCAGCTTCTTTTGCTCACCTCCTCCCTTGGTCTCTCTCAACTCACAGCCTCTCCCACTCACAGGGATGGCAACACTCTTGATCTGGTCTTCTTCCGTCTCTGCTCTGTTTCCAACTTCACTAACTCCCTTCTCCCACTCTCAGATTATAACCTTCTCTCTTTCTCTGTCACTCTCCCTAACATCTCTCCACACCCATCTACCTACCATACCTACAGGAACCTTAAGGCCATTCACACCCAGGACTTTGCTGAATCCCTACAGTCCTCTCTGTCTCCTATCTCTCTTTCCAACCTGCCCCAACCTGGCTGCCGCTCGCTACAACACCGCTCTCAAACATGCCCTGGATGAAGCAGCGCCCCCCAGGACCCAAGCCATCCGATGTAGACCGCGGCAACCCTGGCTCACACCTCAAACGCGCTTCATCCGGCGGTGCTTTAGAAGTGCTGAATGGCTGTGGAGGAAGTCGCAAACGTCCACAGACTTCCTCCAGTACAAATTCATGCTCAGAACCTACAACCTCGTCCTCCACCGCGCCAAGCAAGTCTATTTCACCTCTCTAGTCTCCTCACTATCACACAACCCTAAACGTCTCTTTGATACTTTTCACTCCCTTCTCAGCCCTAAACCGCAGCCCCCTGTGACAGATCTCAGTGCTGTGGAGTTGGCTGCTTACTTCAAAAAGAAAATAGATGACATCCGTCAGGAAATAACTCCCCAATCCCAGACTAGCCCTGACCCTAGTCTTGTCAGCACTGCATCTAGCTCCTGCTCACTGTCTGTACTCAGACCAGCGACAGAGGAAGAAGTCTCCAAATTGCTCTGCTCTGCTTGTCCCACCACCTGCGCTAGCGTCCCCTTCCCCTCACACCTCCTCCGTTCCTTCTCCCAGTGGTCATCTCCTATCTCACCACTATATTTAACCTCTCTCTGACCTCTGGCACTTTTTCCCTCTTCTTTCAAACACGCCATCATATCCCCACTGCTAAAGAAGCCGACTCTGGACGCGACTGATGCTGCCAACTACCGACCCATCTCAAACCTCCCCTTCATTTCCAAGCTACTAGAACCCTTAGTTTACTCCTGCCTTGTAAGCCATCTATCAGAGCACTCTCTCCTAGACCCCCTACAGTCTGGCTTCTGACCTCAACACTCGACAGAAACTGCCCTTACCAGGGTATCCAATGACCTAATGACAGCCAAATCGAGGGGCGATTACTCCCTACTGATCCTCCTCGACCTTTCTGCAGCATTTGACACTGTTGACCACAAACTCCTCCTCAGTATGCTTCGCTCCATTGGCCTAAAGGACATTGCTCTCTCCTGGTTCTCCTCCTACCTATCTGACCGCTCTTTCAGTGTCTCCTTTGCTGGCTCTACCTCCCCTCCTCTTCCCCTTGCTGTTGGGGCCCCCTAGGGCTCGGTCCTAGGCCCCCTTCTTTTATATATCTACACAGCCCCAATTGGACAAACCATCAGGAGATTTGGCCTCCAATACCACCTGTATGCTGACGACATCCAGCTATACACCTCTGCCCGTGACATCTCTGCACCTTTCCTCCAAAACATCACCGACTGTCTGTCCGCTGTCTCTAACACTATGTCCTCTCTCTATCTAAAACTAAACCTCTCTAAAACTGACTTACTGGTATTTCCACCCTCCACTAACCGACCTTATCCTGACATCTCCATCTCAGTGTGTGGCGCCACCATAACTCCTAGACAACACGCCCGCTGCCTTGGGGTCATATTTGACTCTGATCTCTCTTTTACCCCCTTCATCCAATCTCTGGCCCGAACATGTCAGCTGCACCTCAAGAACATCGCAAGAATCTGCTCTTTTCTCACTGTGGACACGCTAAAAACGCTTACTGTTGCCCTCATCCACTCCCGGCTCGCTTATTGCAACTCGTTGCTGATCATCCTCCCCTGCACCAGACTCAACCCTCTCCAATCCATCCTGAATGTGGCAGCCAGGCTCATCTTCCTGTCCAGCCGCTACTCGGACGCCTCTGCCCTGTGCCCGTCACTGCACTGGCTGCCCGTTAAATACAGAATTCAATTTAAACTCGCCACCTTCATCCACAAAGCCCTCCACAGTGCAGCGCCCCCCTATATCACCTCCCTCATCTCAATCCATCAACCAGCCCGGGCTCTCCGCTCTGCTAATGAAACCAGACTGAGTGCCCCTTTAATTCGAACTTCTCATTCCCGCCTCCAAGACTTCTCCAGAGCAGCACCGGTCCTCTGGAACGCACTACCAAAGGCTACCTGAGCAATCCAGGACTCGCAGAACTTCAGGAGTGCTCTAAAAACGCACCTCTTCAGGGAGGCATACCGAATTCCCTAAACAAACCCCTTTGTACTCCGCCTGATAACATGCTCCCTGACCTACTGACTGCAATCCCTGCTAGCCATCATAAACCGCTCCTGCAGTCATACTGTTTCTGCCATCACACGGCTAAATGTCTGACCATTGTCTATGTGTATATCACCCCTCACTCTCCACCTCACCATACAGTGCACATCTCCAGCCCCTTTACCTTCTGTATCACCCCATTACTTGTAGTATGTAAGCTCGTTGGAGCAGGACCCGCACCCCTATTGTTTCCATCAATTGATTACTATGTAACTGTGGTTCTGTAATGTTTGTACTTTTGTCTTTCTGTATCCCCTGTCTATGTAAGCGCTGCGGAATATGTTGGCGCTATACAAATAAAGTTTATTATTATTATTATTACTCTTCATTTCCAGAGTGCTAAGGTAGGGGGTGCTTTCTGAAGCCAAAGAGAAGGGATTAGGGCTTTAGCGGCATCTAAGAGAAAGGCCAGCAGTTTGTCTTTAATAGGGTGAAAGTTCGCCGAGGGTCTTCAGAGGAACAGTATCTCCGCTGTGATGTGGAAATTGGGTTTAAGGAGGCGCATTACTTCCCCTATTTCTCTCCAAAATGTGGTTAGTGCTGTACACTCCCACCAGATATGGCAATATGATCCTGTTTCTGCGTTACATCTGCAACATTTATCGTGGTTACCTAATTTGTGTGCATAGAGCCATTGTGGGGTCTTGTACCATCTGACCATAATTTTGTAATGGCTTTCCTGGAGCAAAATACAGGGTGAGAGACCAAAAGCGGTTTGTAGGATTGATTTAATATCTGATGTGGTGAGGGAAATTTTAAGATCTCTTTCCCATGAAACCAGGAAAGCTGGTTTGTAGGGTGCCTCAGGAGTGATGATCCTATTGCGGATAATAGAGATCGATTTGTTTCTTGAGTGGTCACTGACAAGCATTTTTTCAAATGGGGTTCCTGGTCTGGTAGATTTAGCGGATTTCTGGAACTCCCTAAAAGCTTGGAGTACGTGAGCCCTTTGTAGGAAGGAGAGAGAGAGAGCTGCGCGCCAAGGTATTTAGAATATCATCTGGCTGTTTATGGGCCAGTACTTGTAGCTCCCTCATCCTCAGAGGAGCAAACCTCCTCCATAGACCTCTAACGTCTCTGTCTGTTGCCCAACCCAGGTGTTTTCTTCAGATACTCAGTGGGGCTGTGGGGGATGTGTCAGGGGCCTGGGTTTGCCTAAGCTTATCCCAAACCTCACAGGGGCCGCGTAGCAGCGGATTAAAGTTTTTGGACCTGTAAACTTTTTTAGATATTTACCAGAGTATCCCCTTCCCTGCCCATGGTCAGAGAGTGTAGCAATTTGTCTCCAGAAGGGGAGGTTAGGTCTATCCAATACCTAAGTTGGACCGCTTGATAAAAGTCGTGGACGCATGGCAACTCAATCCCCCCCTCTGTTTTACTTTTGATCATAAGGCTGAAAGCCAGTCGAGGTCTTTTCTGTCTCCAGGTGTAACTGGTGAAGGCTGAGCGTAGGACTTTGAAGAAGGACTGGGGAAGATGGATTGGGAGCATTTTTAGCTTACATAGGATTTGCGGTAGGACGTATGTCTTTAAGATATTTTTTCTGCCGAACCAGGAGGCGTATGGTATGTCGTATTTCTGTAGTAGGGATTTGACCTGGGATAATAGAGGTAGAAAATTGGCGCTAAATAGGTCTTCAGTTTTTTTTTGTGCCAAGGTACTCTATTGAGGTATCAGACCATTCGAAGGGTGAGCTGGACTTCAACTGGGGGCACCGGGCTGGGGGGATAGAGACGTTTAAAATGGTGGATTTGGTGTAGTGTATCTTGAAATTTGATATGCTTCCGAAGGAGTTTAAGAGGGTATTCAGGTTGGGGATTCCTGTCTCTGGTTCGGATATTACAAACATGATATCATCTGCAAATGCAGCCGTATTTAAGCTAGCAGAGCCAACCCTCAATCCCTTAATGTCAGGGGCTAACCGGACGCTCCTCAACAGGGGTTCCAGCGTGAGAATGAAGAGGGTCGGCGAAAGCGGGCATCCCTGACGGGTACCATTTCTGATGTCACGGGGGGGGGGGGGGAGGGAGTAGATTGTTAACCTTTAGTCTAGCGTATGGTTCTTTGTATAGGGAAAAGATTGCGGCAAGGAAGGGGGAAGGGAAGTTGAAGTAGGTCAGAACTCTCTCCATGTAAGTCCAGCTCACCCTATCGAACGCCTTCTCGGCATCTGTTCCAACAAGCGCTAATGCTATATCATGGGTTTGTGCATATCTGATGGCGTGGGGCAGTCTGTAGCAGTTATCCCTGCCCTCTCTGTTTTTGACAAAACCTGCTTGTTCTCTGTTGATCAGCGAGGGGATTTCTAATCTTTTGGCCAGTAATTTAGCCCAGAACTTGACATCTGCGTTAATAAGAGAAATGGGCCTGTAGCTGCTACAGAGCTCCGGGTTTTTATTTTCCTTATGGATGAGCGTTATATGTGCCTCCTGTGCTTGTTTGGGTTCTGGTTTTACTAGCATGAGGGCGTTCATCAGGTCTTTCAGTTAAGGGGCCAATGTTTCCTTAAAGGTTTTATAGTATAGAACTGGGTAGCCATCAGGGCCAGGGCTCTTACCGGTAGGGTTGTTAATTATTATTTCCTCCACCCCTTGTAAAGAGATGGGGAGCACTAGAGCCCGGGCCGCGGTGTCCCCCAGCTTGGGCAGATCTATAGAGTTTAAGAAGTGGTCAATTTGTTCCTTAGTGCATTTGGGGTTTAAAAGGGAGTCCGAATTTTTTAGGTTATAAAGGTCTGCATAGAACCTTTGGAAGGTCTCTGCTATTTCTTTTGATGAGGATATGGATTTCCCTGTATGGTCTTTGATGGAAGAAATGTGGTTCTTAGCTTTAGCCTTCTTGATCATGGAGGAGAGTAGTTTGCTCCCCTTAATGCCGTGGGCGTAGAACTTATATTTAAGGTACAGGTGCTTTTTGTTATATCTGGATTCTAACAGACGTTTAAGTTCTCGCCTTAGGTCCGTCAATTCCTCTAGGCTATTTATTACTTGGGATAGTTTGGAAAGTTGTTCCACTTTCGAGATCCGGGCTAAGAGGCTGTCGATTTCAAGCTATTGTTGCTTCTTAATTTTAGAGCCCAAGGAGATGAACAGGCCCCTCATGTATGCCTTGTGGGTCTCCCAAACAACTGGAAACTCCAAGTCCCCGGTGTTGTGGAGTTGGAAGAATTCCTCTAGCATACCAGAGAGGCGGTCCCTCTCCAGCTCTGAGTCTAATAGGGAGGTGTTGAGTTTCCAAATCCATTCCCTGTGTCCTTCTACAGTGAGGCTAAGATCTATGTGTATAGGTGCATGGTCAGAGATTGTGATTGGTTCTATTTTTGCTCCCTTTACCTTTGTCAGGATGTCCTGAGAGACATATATGTGATCCAGTCTCTGGAACGAGGCATGGACTTGGGAGAAGTATGTAAAATCTTTTGTCGAGGGGATGATTGTTCGCCACGCGTCCACAACTCTCATATCCTGGAGTGTTTTATTTAATTTTTTGACTTGTCTCTGAGAGATTCAAGATCTACCTTTTGATGAGTCAAGTAGGGGATTGAGAAATTCATTAAAGTCCCCTCCTAGCACAATTGGCCCCTCGGCGAATTCTTTCAGAATGTTAAGTTGCTCAATCAGCCAGCATACCTGGTTGGAATTAGGTGCGTATAGGTTTGCTATTGTTAACCTTTTATTGTTAATGGACCCTTTTAAGAACAGTACCCTGCCCATCTCATCTGAGTACTTTGCTTTAAGGGAGAACACGATAGATCTATGGAACATAATGGACACCCCTTTTGATGCGGAGACGAGTGTAAGCAAGCATGCATGCCACGCATGTGGCTGCCACGCGAATATAATCCTGTATGAAGTATGATACAGTTTGACCATGGCAGTTAATAACATCCATCTACCTTCTCCCTCTCTCAACAGGTACGTTCATTTCTGCATCATCCCACTCCAAGCTGAACTCCTGCTATCTCGCTCTGCTTAAATCCTCTGTGCTGCTTGCTTGCTGTGAATTGTGTATTTTGCATTTCATCTGTTTGCATTGATAAATGAAACTTTACTTTTAGTCATTTCTGCCATCCACCTCCCCCAAATGGCATCCTTCACCCATCCTTGCTGAGATGCTTTCCTTATCTAAGGAGAGCAATACATTTCAACCCCCCCCCCCCCCTTTTGATCATTAGGTTTGCAATGCTAAAGTCAGCTGGCCAATTCAATTGGAACCTGATTAGCCACTCCCAGCTGTTTCCTAGTCATACCTTAAACTTTCACTATAATATCAGTGTAAGCATGCATGCCAAGCGTGTGGCTGCCACGCGAATATAATGCTGTATGAAGTATGCTGGATAAAGTATGATACAGTTTGACCATGGCAGTTCAACACGGTAGGAGACAGGTAGGCCACAAACTCTGCCTAAATACTTTACACTACAAAGCTATTGCTAATGCGGTCAGCTCTGCTCTCATCCTTGCTCTCAGTTTCAGAACTTCTTCCAAGTGCCCACCTCTGGGGCACACTATTCACATTAGCCCCTCTCTACTGTCCTCACCTATGCATAGCTCGCATGCACTCTTTACCATCTTGCTTAGCCTCAAACCCCCTAACGCCGCTAACAAAAATAACAGTCATCCTCATAAATCTCCTAGCCATCTGCTAACCCTCTCTATCCTGCTGCTACTAGCTGCTGGGGATATCTCTCCCAATCCTGGCCCACCCTCCACTGCTCCCAACTATCACCCCCTACCTGACTCACTAATAAAATCTCCAAGACCAACTGCTAGCCCATGCATACCCTACCCTGACTTCTTTAAATGTGCGCTCTGGAACTGCCAGTCAGCATGTAACAAACTCCCCACCATCCACGACTTTCTAACTGCTAAATTTTTAAATCTGCTAGCTCTCACAGAAACGTGGATACAGCAGTCTGACACGGCCTCCCATGCTGCGCTGTCTTACAATGGCCTGCAGTTCTCCCATACCCCGAGACCAGATGACAGGCGTGGCGGAGGAGTAGGTGCTCTTCTCTCCCTGAAATGCAACTACCAGATCATCCCCCCTGTACCCTCACTCACTTTTCCATCCTTTGAAGTACATATGCTATGACTGTTCCGTCCGCTGTCCATGCGAGTAGCAGCTATCTACCGCCCCCCAGGTGCTCCTCGCCTGTTTTTGGACCACTTTGCTGCCTGGCTCCCCCACTTCCTATCCTGTGAAATTCCAAACCTCATCTTAGATGATTTTAACATCCCCACTAACGACCCAAACTCCCCATCTGCCTCTCAGCTTCTTTTGCTCACCTCCTCCCTTGGTCTCTCTCAACTCACAGCCTCTCCCACTCACAGGGATGGCAACACTCTTGATCTGGTCTTCTTCCGTCTCTGCTCTGTTTCCAACTTCACTAACTCCCTTCTCCCACTCTCAGATTATAACCTTCTCTCTTTCTCTGTCACTCTCCCTAACATCTCTCCACACCCATCTACCTACCATACCTACAGGAACCTTAAGGCCATTCACACCCAGGACTTTGCTGAATCCCTACAGTCCTCTCTGTCTCCTATCTCTCTTTCCAACCTGCCCCAACCTGGCTGCCGCTCGCTACAACACCGCTCTCAAACATGCCCTGGATGAAGCAGCGCCCCCCAGGACCCAAGCCATCCGATGTAGACCGCGGCAACCCTGGCTCACACCTCAAACGCGCTTCATCCGGCGGTGCTTTAGAAGTGCTGAATGGCTGTGGAGGAAGTCGCAAACGTCCACAGACTTCCTCCAGTACAAATTCATGCTCAGAACCTACAACCTCGTCCTCCACCGCGCCAAGCAAGTCTATTTCACCTCTCTAGTCTCCTCACTATCACACAACCCTAAACGTCTCTTTGATACTTTTCACTCCCTTCTCAGCCCTAAACCGCAGCCCCCTGTGACAGATCTCAGTGCTGTGGAGTTGGCTGCTTACTTCAAAAAGAAAATAGATGACATCCGTCAGGAAATAACTCCCCAATCCCAGACTAGCCCTGACCCTAGTCTTGTCAGCACTGCATCTAGCTCCTGCTCACTGTCTGTACTCAGACCAGCGACAGAGGAAGAAGTCTCCAAATTGCTCTGCTCTGCTTGTCCCACCACCTGCGCTAGCGTCCCCTTCCCCTCACACCTCCTCCGTTCCTTCTCCCAGTGGTCATCTCCTATCTCACCACTATATTCAACCTCTCTCTGACCTCTGGCACTTTTTCCCTCTTCTTTCAAACACGCCATCATATCCCCACTGCTAAAGAAGCCGACTCTGGACGCGACTGATGCTGCCAACTACCGACCCATCTCAAACCTCCCCTTCATTTCCAAGCTACTAGAACCCTTAGTTTACTCCTGCCTTGTAAGCCATCTATCAGAGCACTCTCTCCTAGACCCCCTACAGTCTGGCTTCTGACCTCAACACTCGACAGAAACTGCCCTTACCAGGGTATCCAATGACCTAATGACAGCCAAATCGAGGGGCGATTACTCCCTACTGATCCTCCTCGACCTTTCTGCAGCATTTGACACTGTTGACCACAAACTCCTCCTCAGTATGCTTCGCTCCATTGGCCTAAAGGACATTGCTCTCTCCTGGTTCTCCTCCTACCTATCTGACCGCTCTTTCAGTGTCTCCTTTGCTGGCTCTACCTCCCCTCCTCTTCCCCTTGCTGTTGGGGCCCCCTAGGGCTCGGTCCTAGGCCCCCTTCTTTTATATATCTACACAGCCCCAATTGGACAAACCATCAGGAGATTTGGCCTCCAATACCACCTGTATGCTGACGACATCCAGCTATACACCTCTGCCCGTGACATCTCTGCACCTTTCCTCCAAAACATCACCGACTGTCTGTCCGCTGTCTCTAACACTATGTCCTCTCTCTATCTAAAACTAAACCTCTCTAAAACTGACTTACTGGTATTTCCACCCTCCACTAACCGACCTTATCCTGACATCTCCATCTCAGTGTGTGGCGCCACCATAACTCCTAGACAACACGCCCGCTGCCTTGGGGTCATATTTGACTCTGATCTCTCTTTTACCCCCTTCATCCAATCTCTGGCCCGAACATGTCAGCTGCACCTCAAGAACATCGCAAGAATCTGCTCTTTTCTCACTGTGGACACGCTAAAAACGCTTACTGTTGCCCTCATCCACTCCCGGCTCGCTTATTGCAACTCGTTGCTGATCATCCTCCCCTGCACCAGACTCAACCCTCTCCAATCCATCCTGAATGTGGCAGCCAGGCTCATCTTCCTGTCCAGCCGCTACTCGGACGCCTCTGCCCTGTGCCCGTCACTGCACTGGCTGCCCGTTAAATACAGAATTCAATTTAAACTCGCCACCTTCATCCACAAAGCCCTCCACAGTGCAGCGCCCCCCTATATCACCTCCCTCATCTCAATCCATCAACCAGCCCGGGCTCTCCGCTCTGCTAATGAAACCAGACTGAGTGCCCCTTTAATTCGAACTTCTCATTCCCGCCTCCAAGACTTCTCCAGAGCAGCACCGGTCCTCTGGAACGCACTACCAAAGGCTACCTGAGCAATCCAGGACTCGCAGAACTTCAGGAGTGCTCTAAAAACGCACCTCTTCAGGGAGGCATACCGAATTCCCTAAACAAACCCCTTTGTACTCCGCCTGATAACATGCTCCCTGACCTACTGACTGCAATCCCTGCTAGCCATCATAAACCGCTCCTGCAGTCATACTGTTTCTGCCATCACACGGCTAAATGTCTGACCATTGTCTATGTGTATATCACCCCTCACTCTCCACCTCGCCATACAGTGCACATCTCCAGCCCCTTTACCTTCTGTATCACCCCATTACTTGTAGTATGTAAGCTCGTTGGAGCAGGACCCGCACCCCTATTGTTTCCATCAATTGATTACTATGTAACTGTGGTTCTGTAATGTTTGTACTTTTGTCTTTCTGTATCCCCTGTCTATGTAAGCGCTGCGGAATATGTTGGCGCTATACAAATAAAGTTTATTATTATTATTATTACTCTTCATTTCCAGAGTGCTAAGGTAGGGGGTGCTTTCTGAAGCCAAAGAGAAGGGATTAGGGCTTTAGCGGCATCTAAGAGAAAGGCCAGCAGTTTGTCTTTAATAGGGTGAAAGTTCGCCGAGGGTCTTCAGAGGAACAGTATCTCCGCTGTGATGTGGAAATTGGGTTTAAGGAGGCGCATTACTTCCCCTATTTCTCTCCAAAATGTGGTTAGTGCTGTACACTCCCACCAGATATGGCAATATGATCCTGTTTCTGCGTTACATCTGCAACATTTATCGTGGTTACCTAATTTGTGTGCATAGAGCCATTGTGGGGTCTTGTACCATCTGACCATAATTTTGTAATGGCTTTCCTGGAGCAAAATACAGGGTGAGAGACCAAAAGCGGTTTGTAGGATTGATTTAATATCTGATGTGGTGAGGGAAATTTTAAGATCTCTTTCCCATGAAACCAGGAAAGCTGGTTTGTAGGGTGCCTCAGGAGTGATGATCCTATTGCGGATAATAGAGATCGATTTGTTTCTTGAGTGGTCACTGACAAGCATTTTTTCAAATGGGGTTCCTGGTCTGGTAGATTTAGCGGATTTCTGGAACTCCCTAAAAGCTTGGAGTACGTGAGCCCTTTGTAGGAAGGAGAGAGAGAGAGCTGCGCGCCAAGGTATTTAGAATATCATCTGGCTGTTTATGGGCCAGTACTTGTAGCTCCCTCATCCTCAGAGGAGCAAACCTCCTCCATAGACCTCTAACGTCTCTGTCTGTTGCCCAACCCAGGTGTTTTCTTCAGATACTCAGTGGGGCTGTGGGGGATGTGTCAGGGGCCTGGGTTTGCCTAAGCTTATCCCAAACCTCACAGGGGCCGCGTAGCAGCGGATTAAAGTTTTTGGACCTGTAAACTTTTTTAGATATTTACCAGAGTATCCCCTTCCCTGCCCATGGTCAGAGAGTGTAGCAATTTGTCTCCAGAAGGGGAGGTTAGGTCTATCCAATACCTAAGTTGGACCGCTTGATAAAAGTCGTGGACGCATGGCAACTCAATCCCCCCCTCTGTTTTACTTTTGATCATAAGGCTGAAAGCCAGTCGAGGTCTTTTCTGTCTCCAGGTGTAACTGGTGAAGGCTGAGCGTAGGACTTTGAAGAAGGACTGGGGAAGATGGATTGGGAGCATTTTTAGCTTACATAGGATTTGCGGTAGGACGTATGTCTTTAAGATATTTTTTCTGCCGAACCAGGAGGCGTATGGTATGTCGTATTTCTGTAGTAGGGATTTGACCTGGGATAATAGAGGTAGAAAATTGGCGCTAAATAGGTCTTCAGTTTTTTTTTGTGCCAAGGTACTCTATTGAGGTATCAGACCATTCGAAGGGTGAGCTGGACTTCAACTGGGGGCACCGGGCTGGGGGGATAGAGACGTTTAAAATGGTGGATTTGGTGTAGTGTATCTTGAAATTTGATATGCTTCCGAAGGAGTTTAAGAGGGTATTCAGGTTGGGGATTCCTGTCTCTGGTTCGGATATTACAAACATGATATCATCTGCAAATGCAGCCGTATTTAAGCTAGCAGAGCCAACCCTCAATCCCTTAATGTCAGGGGCTAACCGGACGCTTCTCAACAGGGGTTCCAGCGTGAGAATGAAGAGGGTCGGCGAAAGCGGGCATCCCTGACGGGTACCATTTCTGATGTCACGGGGGGGGGGGGAGTAGATTGTTAACCTTTAGTCTAGCGTATGGTTCTTTGTATAGGGAAAAGATTGCGGCAAGGAAGGGGGAAGGGAAGTTGAAGTAGGTCAGAACTCTCTCCATGTAAGTCCAGCTCACCCTATCGAACGCCTTCTCGGCATCTGTTCCAACAAGCGCTAATGCTATATCATGGGTTTGTGCATATCTGATGGCGTGGAGCAGTCTGTAGCAGTTATCCCTGCCCTCTCTGTTTTTGACAAAACCTGCTTGTTCTCTGTTGATCAGCGAGGGGATTTCTAATCTTTTGGCCAGTAATTTAGCCCAGAACTTGACATCTGCGTTAATAAGAGAAATGGGCCTGTAGCTGCTACAGAGCTCCGGGTTTTTATTTTCCTTATGGATGAGCGTTATATGTGCCTCCTGTGCTTGTTTGGGTTCTGGTTTTACTAGCATGAGGGCGTTCATCAGGTCTTTCAGTTAAGGGGCCAATGTTTCCTTAAAGGTTTTATAGTATAGAACTGGGTAGCCATCAGGGCCAGGGCTCTTACCGGTAGGGTTGTTAATTATTATTTCCTCCACCCCTTGTAAAGAGATGGGGAGCACTAGAGCCCGGGCCGCGGTGTCCCCCAGCTTGGGCAGATCTATAGAGTTTAAGAAGTGGTCAATTTGTTCCTTAGTGCATTTGGGGTTTAAAAGGGAGTCCGAATTTTTTAGGTTATAAAGGTCTGCATAGAACCTTTGGAAGGTCTCTGCTATTTCTTTTGATGAGGATATGGATTTCCCTGTATGGTCTTTGATGGAAGAAATGTGGTTCTTAGCTTTAGCCTTCTTGATCATGGAGGAGAGTAGTTTGCTCCCCTTAATGCCGTGGGCGTAGAACTTATATTTAAGGTACAGGTGCTTTTTGTTATATCTGGATTCTAACTGACGTTTAAGTTCTCGCCTTAGGTCCGTCAATTCCTCTAGGCTATTTATTACTTGGGATAGTTTGGAAAGTTGTTCCACTTTCGAGATCCGGGCTAAGAGGCTGTCGATTTCAAGCTATTGTTGCTTCTTAATTTTAGAGCCCAAGGAGATGAACAGGCCCCTCATGTATGCCTTGTGGGTCTCCCAAACAACTGGAAACTCCAAGTCCCCGGTGTTGTGGAGTTGGAAGAATTCCTCTAGCATACCAGAGAAGCGGTCCCTCTCCAGCTCTGAGTCTAATAGGGAGGTGTTGAGTTTCCAAATCCATTCCCTGTGTCCTTCTACAGTGAGGCTAAGATCTATGTGTATAGGTGCATGGTCAGAGATTGTGATTGGTTCTATTTTTGCTCCCTTTACCTTTGTCAGGATGTCCTGAGAGACATATATGTGATCCAGTCTCTGGAACGAGGCATGGACTTGGGAGAAGTATGTAAAATCTTTTGTCGAGGGGATGATTGTTCGCCACGCGTCCACAACTCTCATATCCTGGAGTGTTTTATTTAATTTTTTGACTTGTCTCTGAGAGATTCAAGATCTACCTTTTGATGAGTCAAGTAGGGGATTGAGAAATTCATTAAAGTCCCCTCCTAGCACAATTGGCCCCTCGGCGAATTCTTTCAGAATGTTAAGTTGCTCAATCAGCCAGCATACCTGGTTGGAATTAGGTGCGTATAGGTTTGCTATTGTTAACCTTTTATTGTTAATGGACCCTTTTAAGAACAGTACCCTGCCCATCTCATCTGAGTACTTTGCTTTAAGGGAGAACACGATAGATCTATGGAACATAATGGACACCCCTTTTGATGCGGAGACGAGTGTAAGCAAGCATGCATGCCACGCATGTGGCTGCCACGCGAATATAATCCTGTATGAAGTATGATACAGTTTGACCATGGCAGTTAATAACATCCATCTACCTTCTCCCTCTCTCAACAGGTACGTTCATTTCTGCATCATCCCACTCCAAGCTGAACTCCTGCTATCTCGCTCTGCTTAAATCCTCTGTGCTGCTTGCTTGCTGTGAATTGTGTATTTTGCATTTCATCTGTTTGCATTGATAAATGAAACTTTACTTTTAGTCATTTCTGCCATCCACCTCCCCCAAATGGCATCCTTCACCCATCCTTGCTGAGATGCTTTCCTTATCTAAGGAGAGCAATACATTTCAACCCCCCCCCCCCCTTTTGATCATTAGGTTTGCAATGCTAAAGTCAGCTGGCCAATTCAATTGGAACCTGATTAGCCACTCCCAGCTGTTTCCTAGTCATACCTTAAACTTTCACTATAATATCAGTGTAAGCATGCATGCCAAGCGTGTGGCTGCCACGCGAATATAATGCTGTATGAAGTATGCTGGATAAAGTATGATACAGTTTGACCATGGCAGTTCAACACGGTAGGAGACAGGTAGGCCACAAACTCTGCCTAAATACTTTACACTACAAAGCTATTGCTAATGCGGTCAGCTCTGCTCTCATCCTTGCTCTCAGTTTCAGAACTTCTTCCAAGTGCCCACCTCTGGGGCACACTATTCACATTAGCCCCTCTCTACTGTCCTCACCTATGCATAGCTCGCATGCACTCTTTACCATCTTGATTAGCCTCAAACCCCCTAACGCCACTAACAAAAATAACAGTCATCCTCATAAATCTCCTAGCCATCTGCTAACCCTCTCTATCCTGCTGCTACTAGCTGCTGGGGATATCTCTCCCAATCCTGGCCCACCCTCCACTGCTCCCAACTATCACCCCCTACCTGACTCACTAATAAAATCTCCAAGACCAACTGCTAGCCCATGCATACCCTACCCTGACTTCTTTAAATGTGCGCTCTGGAACTGCCAGTCAGCATGTAACAAACTCCCCACCATCCACGACTTTCTAACTGCTAAATTTTTAAATCTGCTAGCTCTCACAGAAACGTGGATACAGCAGTCTGACACGGCCTCCCATGCTGCGCTGTCTTACAATGGCCTGCAGTTCTCCCATACCCTGAGACCAGATGACAGGCGTGGCGGAGGAGTAGGTGCTCTTCTCTCCCTGAAATGCAACTACCAGATCATCCCCCCTGTACCCTCACTCACTTTTCCATCCTTTGAAGTACATATGCTATGGCTTTTCCGTCCGCTGTCCATGCGAGTAGCAGCTATCTACCGCCCCCCAGGTGCTCCTCGCCTGTTTTTGGACCACTTTGCTGCCTGGCTCCCCCACTTCCTATTCTGTGAAATTCCAAACCTCATCTTAGATGATTTTAACATCCCCACTAACGACCCAAACTCCCCATCTGCCTCTCAGCTTCTTTTGCTCACCTCCTCCCTTGGTCTCTCTCAACTCACAGCCTCTCCCACTCACAGGGATGGCAACACTCTTGATCTGGTCTTCTTCCGTCTCTGCTCTGTTTCCAACTTCACTAACTCCCTTCTCCCACTCTCAGATTATAACCTTCTCTCTTTCTCTGTCACTCTCCCTAACATCTCTCCACACCCATCTACCTACCATACCTACAGGAACCTTAAGGCCATTCACACCCAGGACTTTGCTGAATCCCTACAGTCCTCTCTGTCTCCTATCTCTCTTTCCAACCTGCCCCAACCTGGCTGCCGCTCGCTACAACACCGCTCTCAAACATGCCCTGGATGAAGCAGCGCCCCCCAGGACCCAAGCCATCCGATGTAGACCGCGGCAACCCTGGCTCACACCTCAAACGCGCTTCATCCGGCGGTGCTTTAGAAGTGCTGAATGGCTGTGGAGGAAGTCGCAAACGTCCACAGACTTCCTCCAGTACAAATTCATGCTCAGAACCTACAACCTCGTCCTCCACCGCGCCAAGCAAGTCTATTTCACCTCTCTAGTCTCCTCACTATCACACAACCCTAAACGTCTCTTTGATACTTTTCACTCCCTTCTCAGCCCTAAACCGCAGCCCCCTGTGACAGATCTCAGTGCTGTGGAGTTGGCTGCTTACTTCAAAAAGAAAATAGATGACATCCGTCAGGAAATAACTCCCCAATCCCAGACTAGCCCTGACCCTAGTCTTGTCAGCACTGCATCTAGCTCCTGCTCACTGTCTGTACTCAGACCAGCGACAGAGGAAGAAGTCTCCAAATTGCTCTGCTCTGCTTGTCCCACCACCTGCGCTAGCGTCCCCTTCCCCTCACACCTCCTCCGTTCCTTCTCCCAGTGGTCATCTCCTATCTCACCACTATATTCAACCTCTCTCTGACCTCTGGCACTTTTTCCCTCTTCTTTCAAACACGCCATCATATCCCCACTGCTAAAGAAGCCGACTCTGGACGCGACTGATGCTGCCAACTACCGACCCATCTCAAACCTCCCCTTCATTTCCAAGCTACTAGAACCCTTAGTTTACTCCTGCCTTGTAAGCCATCTATCAGAGCACTCTCTCCTAGACCCCCTACAGTCTGGCTTCTGACCTCAACACTCGACAGAAACTGCCCTTACCAGGGTATCCAATGACCTAATGACAGCCAAATCGAGGGGCGATTACTCCCTACTGATCCTCCTCGACCTTTCTGCAGCATTTGACACTGTTGACCACAAACTCCTCCTCAGTATGCTTCGCTCCATTGGCCTAAAGGACATTGCTCTCTCCTGGTTCTCCTCCTACCTATCTGACCGCTCTTTCAGTGTCTCCTTTGCTGGCTCTACCTCCCCTCCTCTTCCCCTTGCTGTTGGGGCCCCCTAGGGCTCGGTCCTAGGCCCCCTTCTTTTATATATCTACACAGCCCCAATTGGACAAACCATCAGGAGATTTGGCCTCCAATACCACCTGTATGCTGACGACATCCAGCTATACACCTCTGCCCGTGACATCTCTGCACCTTTCCTCCAAAACATCACCGACTGTCTGTCCGCTGTCTCTAACACTATGTCCTCTCTCTATCTAAAACTAAACCTCTCTAAAACTGACTTACTGGTATTTCCACCCTCCACTAACCGACCTTATCCTGACATCTCCATCTCAGTGTGTGGCGCCACCATAACTCCTAGACAACACGCCCGCTGCCTTGGGGTCATATTTGACTCTGATCTCTCTTTTACCCCCTTCATCCAATCTCTGGCCCGAACATGTCAGCTGCACCTCAAGAACATCGCAAGAATCTGCTCTTTTCTCACTGTGGACACGCTAAAAACGCTTACTGTTGCCCTCATCCACTCCCGGCTCGCTTATTGCAACTCGTTGCTGATCATCCTCCCCTGCACCAGACTCAACCCTCTCCAATCCATCCTGAATGTGGCAGCCAGGCTCATCTTCCTGTCCAGCCGCTACTCGGACGCCTCTGCCCTGTGCCCGTCACTGCACTGGCTGCCCGTTAAATACAGAATTCAATTTAAACTCGCCACCTTCATCCACAAAGCCCTCCACAGTGCAGCGCCCCCCTATATCACCTCCCTCATCTCAATCCATCAACCAGCCCGGGCTCTCCGCTCTGCTAATGAAACCAGACTGAGTGCCCCTTTAATTCGAACTTCTCATTCCCGCCTCCAAGACTTCTCCAGAGCAGCACCGGTCCTCTGGAACGCACTACCAAAGGCTACCTGAGCAATCCAGGACTCGCAGAACTTCAGGAGTGCTCTAAAAACGCACCTCTTCAGGGAGGCATACCGAATTCCCTAAACAAACCCCTTTGTACTCCGCCTGATAACATGCTCCCTGACCTACTGACTGCAATCCCTGCTAGCCATCATAAACCGCTCCTGCAGTCATACTGTTTCTGCCATCACACGGCTAAATGTCTGACCATTGTCTATGTGTATATCACCCCTCACTCTCCACCTCGCCATACAGTGCACATCTCCAGCCCCTTTACCTTCTGTATCACCCCATTACTTGTAGTATGTAAGCTCGTTGGAGCAGGACCCGCACCCCTATTGTTTCCATCAATTGATTACTATGTAACTGTGGTTCTGTAATGTTTGTACTTTTGTCTTTCTGTATCCCCTGTCTATGTAAGCGCTGCGGAATATGTTGGCGCTATACAAATAAAGTTTATTATTATTATTATTACTCTTCATTTCCAGAGTGCTAAGGTAGGGGGTGCTTTCTGAAGCCAAAGAGAAGGGATTAGGGCTTTAGCGGCATCTAAGAGAAAGGCCAGCAGTTTGTCTTTAATAGGGTGAAAGTTCGCCGAGGGTCTTCAGAGGAACAGTATCTCCGCTGTGATGTGGAAATTGGGTTTAAGGAGGCGCATTACTTCCCCTATTTCTCTCCAAAATGTGGTTAGTGCTGTACACTCCCACCAGATATGGCAATATGATCCTGTTTCTGCGTTACATCTGCAACATTTATCGTGGTTACCTAATTTGTGTGCATAGAGCCATTGTGGGGTCTTGTACCATCTGACCATAATTTTGTAATGGCTTTCCTGGAGCAAAATACAGGGTGAGAGACCAAAAGCGGTTTGTAGGATTGATTTAATATCTGATGTGGTGAGGGAAATTTTAAGATCTCTTTCCCATGAAACCAGGAAAGCTGGTTTGTAGGGTGCCTCAGGAGTGATGATCCTATTGCGGATAATAGAGATCGATTTGTTTCTTGAGTGGTCACTGACAAGCATTTTTTCAAATGGGGTTCCTGGTCTGGTAGATTTAGCGGATTTCTGGAACTCCCTAAAAGCTTGGAGTACGTGAGCCCTTTGTAGGAAGGAGAGAGAGAGAGCTGCGCGCCAAGGTATTTAGAATATCATCTGGCTGTTTATGGGCCAGTACTTGTAGCTCCCTCATCCTCAGAGGAGCAAACCTCCTCCATAGACCTCTAACGTCTCTGTCTGTTGCCCAACCCAGGTGTTTTCTTCAGATACTCAGTGGGGCTGTGGGGGATGTGTCAGGGGCCTGGGTTTGCCTAAGCTTATCCCAAACCTCACAGGGGCCGCGTAGCAGCGGATTAAAGTTTTTGGACCTGTAAACTTTTTTAGATATTTACCAGAGTATCCCCTTCCCTGCCCATGGTCAGAGAGTGTAGCAATTTGTCTCCAGAAGGGGAGGTTAGGTCTATCCAATACCTAAGTTGGACCGCTTGATAAAAGTCGTGGACGCATGGCAACTCAATCCCCCCCTCTGTTTTACTTTTGATCATAAGGCTGAAAGCCAGTCGAGGTCTTTTCTGTCTCCAGGTGTAACTGGTGAAGGCTGAGCGTAGGACTTTGAAGAAGGACTGGGGAAGATGGATTGGGAGCATTTTTAGCTTACATAGGATTTGCGGTAGGACGTATGTCTTTAAGATATTTTTTCTGCCGAACCAGGAGGCGTATGGTATGTCGTATTTCTGTAGTAGGGATTTGACCTGGGATAATAGAGGTAGAAAATTGGCGCTAAATAGGTCTTCAGTTTTTTTTTGTGCCAAGGTACTCTATTGAGGTATCAGACCATTCGAAGGGTGAGCTGGACTTCAACTGGGGGCACCGGGCTGGGGGGATAGAGACGTTTAAAATGGTGGATTTGGTGTAGTGTATCTTGAAATTTGATATGCTTCCGAAGGAGTTTAAGAGGGTATTCAGGTTGGGGATTCCTGTCTCTGGTTCGGATATTACAAACATGATATCATCTGCAAATGCAGCCGTATTTAAGCTAGCAGAGCCAACCCTCAATCCCTTAATGTCAGGGGCTAACCGGACGCTTCTCAACAGGGGTTCCAGCGTGAGAATGAAGAGGGTCGGCGAAAGCGGGCATCCCTGACGGGTACCATTTCTGATGTCACGGGGGGGGGGGGAGTAGATTGTTAACCTTTAGTCTAGCGTATGGTTCTTTGTATAGGGAAAAGATTGCGGCAAGGAAGGGGGAAGGGAAGTTGAAGTAGGTCAGAACTCTCTCCATGTAAGTCCAGCTCACCCTATCGAACGCCTTCTCGGCATCTGTTCCAACAAGCGCTAATGCTATATCATGGGTTTGTGCATATCTGATGGCGTGGAGCAGTCTGTAGCAGTTATCCCTGCCCTCTCTGTTTTTGACAAAACCTGCTTGTTCTCTGTTGATCAGCGAGGGGATTTCTAATCTTTTGGCCAGTAATTTAGCCCAGAACTTGACATCTGCGTTAATAAGAGAAATGGGCCTGTAGCTGCTACAGAGCTCCGGGTTTTTATTTTCCTTATGGATGAGCGTTATATGTGCCTCCTGTGCTTGTTTGGGTTCTGGTTTTACTAGCATGAGGGCGTTCATCAGGTCTTTCAGTTAAGGGGCCAATGTTTCCTTAAAGGTTTTATAGTATAGAACTGGGTAGCCATCAGGGCCAGGGCTCTTACCGGTAGGGTTGTTAATTATTATTTCCTCCACCCCTTGTAAAGAGATGGGGAGCACTAGAGCCCGGGCCGCGGTGTCCCCCAGCTTGGGCAGATCTATAGAGTTTAAGAAGTGGTCAATTTGTTCCTTAGTGCATTTGGGGTTTAAAAGGGAGTCCGAATTTTTTAGGTTATAAAGGTCTGCATAGAACCTTTGGAAGGTCTCTGCTATTTCTTTTGATGAGGATATGGATTTCCCTGTATGGTCTTTGATGGAAGAAATGTGGTTCTTAGCTTTAGCCTTCTTGATCATGGAGGAGAGTAGTTTGCTCCCCTTAATGCCGTGGGCGTAGAACTTATATTTAAGGTACAGGTGCTTTTTGTTATATCTGGATTCTAACTGACGTTTAAGTTCTCGCCTTAGGTCCGTCAATTCCTCTAGGCTATTTATTACTTGGGATAGTTTGGAAAGTTGTTCCACTTTCGAGATCCGGGCTAAGAGGCTGTCGATTTCAAGCTATTGTTGCTTCTTAATTTTAGAGCCCAAGGAGATGAACAGGCCCCTCATGTATGCCTTGTGGGTCTCCCAAACAACTGGAAACTCCAAGTCCCCGGTGTTGTGGAGTTGGAAGAATTCCTCTAGCATACCAGAGAAGCGGTCCCTCTCCAGCTCTGAGTCTAATAGGGAGGTGTTGAGTTTCCAAATCCATTCCCTGTGTCCTTCTACAGTGAGGCTAAGATCTATGTGTATAGGTGCATGGTCAGAGATTGTGATTGGTTCTATTTTTGCTCCCTTTACCTTTGTCAGGATGTCCTGAGAGACATATATGTGATCCATTCTCTGGAACGAGGCATGGACTTGGGAGAAGTATGTAAAATCTTTTGTCGAGGGGATGATTGTTCGCCACGCGTCCACAACTCTCATATCCTGGAGTGTTTTATTTAATTTTTTGACTTGTCTCTGAGAGATTCAAGATCTACCTTTTGATGAGTCAAGTAGGGGATTGAGAAATTCATTAAAGTCCCCTCCTAGCACAATTGGCCCCTCGGCGAATTCTTTCAGAATGTTAAGTTGCTCAATCAGCCAGCATACCTGGTTGGAATTAGGTGCGTATAGGTTTGCTATTGTTAACCTTTTATTGTTAATGGACCCTTTTAAGAACAGTACCCTGCCCATCTCATCTGAGTACTTTGCTTTAAGGGAGAACACGATAGATCTATGGAACATAATGGACACCCCTTTTGATGCGGAGACGAGTGTAAGCAAGCATGCATGCCACGCATGTGGCTGCCACGCGAATATAATCCTGTATGAAGTATGATACAGTTTGACCATGGCAGTTAATAACATCCATCTACCTTCTCCCTCTCTCAACAGGTACGTTCATTTCTGCATCATCCCACTCCAAGCTGAACTCCTGCTATCTCGCTCTGCTTAAATCCTCTGTGCTGCTTGCTTGCTGTGAATTGTGTATTTTGCATTTCATCTGTTTGCATTGATAAATGAAACTTTACTTTTAGTCATTTCTGCCATCCACCTCCCCCAAATGGCATCCTTCACCCATCCTTGCTGAGATGCTTTCCTTATCTAAGGAGAGCAATACATTTCAACCCCCCCCCCCTTTTGATCATTAGGTTTGCAATGCTAAAGTCAGCTGGCCAATTCAATTGGAACCTGATTAGCCACTCCCAGCTGTTTCCTAGTCATACCTTAAACTTTCACTATAATATCAGTGTAAGCATGCATGCCAAGCGTGTGGCTGCCACGCGAATATAATGCTGTATGAAGTATGCTGGATAAAGTATGATACAGTTTGACCATGGCAGTTCAACACGGTAGGAGACAGGTAGGCCACAAACTCTGCCTAAATACTTTACACTACAAAGCTATTGCTAATGCGGTCAGCTCTGCTCTCATCCTTGCTCTCAGTTTCAGAACTTCTTCCAAGTGCCCACCTCTGGGGCACACTATTCACATTAGCCCCTCTCTACTGTCCTCACCTATGCATAGCTCGCATGCACTCTTTACCATCTTGATTAGCCTCAAACCCCCTAACGCCACTAACAAAAATAACAGTCATCCTCATAAATCTCCTAGCCATCTGCTAACCCTCTCTATCCTGCTGCTACTAGCTGCTGGGGATATCTCTCCCAATCCTGGCCCACCCTCCACTGCTCCCAACTATCACCCCCTACCTGACTCACTAATAAAATCTCCAAGACCAACTGCTAGCCCATGCATACCCTACCCTGACTTCTTTAAATGTGCGCTCTGGAACTGCCAGTCAGCATGTAACAAACTCCCCACCATCCACGACTTTCTAACTGCTAAATTTTTAAATCTGCTAGCTCTCACAGAAACGTGGATACAGCAGTCTGACACGGCCTCCCATGCTGCGCTGTCTTACAATGGCCTGCAGTTCTCCCATACCCTGAGACCAGATGACAGGCGTGGCGGAGGAGTAGGTGCTCTTCTCTCCCTGAAATGCAACTACCAGATCATCCCCCCTGTACCCTCACTCACTTTTCCATCCTTTGAAGTACATATGCTATGGCTTTTCCGTCCGCTGTCCATGCGAGTAGCAGCTATCTACCGCCCCCCAGGTGCTCCTCGCCTGTTTTTGGACCACTTTGCTGCCTGGCTCCCCCACTTCCTATTCTGTGAAATTCCAAACCTCATCTTAGATGATTTTAACATCCCCACTAACGACCCAAACTCCCCATCTGCCTCTCAGCTTCTTTTGCTCACCTCCTCCCTTGGTCTCTCTCAACTCACAGCCTCTCCCACTCACAGGGATGGCAACACTCTTGATCTGGTCTTCTTCCGTCTCTGCTCTGTTTCCAACTTCACTAACTCCCTTCTCCCACTCTCAGATTATAACCTTCTCTCTTTCTCTGTCACTCTCCCTAACATCTCTCCACACCCATCTACCTACCATACCTACAGGAACCTTAAGGCCATTCACACCCAGGACTTTGCTGAATCCCTACAGTCCTCTCTGTCTCCTATCTCTCTTTCCAACCTGCCCCAACCTGGCTGCCGCTCGCTACAACACCGCTCTCAAACATGCCCTGGATGAAGCAGCGCCCCCCAGGACCCAAGCCATCCGATGTAGACCGCGGCAACCCTGGCTCACACCTCAAACGCGCTTCATCCGGCGGTGCTTTAGAAGTGCTGAATGGCTGTGGAGGAAGTCGCAAACGTCCACAGACTTCCTCCAGTACAAATTCATGCTCAGAACCTACAACCTCGCCCTCCACCGCGCCAAGCAAGTCTATTTCACCTCTCTAGTCTCCTCACTATCACACAACCCTAAACGTCTCTTTGATACTTTTCACTCCCTTCTCAGCCCTAAACCGCAGCCCCCTGTGACAGATCCCAGTGCTGTGGAGTTGGCTGCTTACTTCAAAAAGAAAATAGATGACATCCGTCAGGAAATAACTCCCCAATCCCAGACTAGCCCTGACCCTAGTCTTGTCAGCACTGCATCTAGCTCCTGCTCACTGTCTGTACTCAGACCAGCGACAGAGGAAGAAGTCTCCAAATTGCTCTGCTCTGCTTGTCCCACCACCTGCGCTAGCGTCCCCTTCCCCTCACACCTCCTCCGTTCCTTCTCCCAGTGGTCATCTCCTATCTCACCACTATATTCAACCTCTCTCTGACCTCTGGCACTTTTTCCCTCTTCTTTCAAACACGCCATCATATCCCCACTGCTAAAGAAGCCGACTCTGGACGCGACTGATGCTGCCAACTACCGACCCATCTCAAACCTCCCCTTCATTTCCAAGCTACTAGAACCCTTAGTTTACTCCTGCCTTGTAAGCCATCTATCAGAGCACTCTCTCCTAGACCCCCTACAGTCTGGCTTCTGACCTCAACACTCGACAGAAACTGCCCTTACCAGGGTATCCAATGACCTAATGACAGCCAAATCGAGGGGCGATTACTCCCTACTGATCCTCCTCGACCTTTCTGCAGCATTTGACACTGTTGACCACAAACTCCTCCTCAGTATGCTTCGCTCCATTGGCCTAAAGGACATTGCTCTCTCCTGGTTCTCCTCCTACCTATCTGACCGCTCTTTCAGTGTCTCCTTTGCTGGCTCTACCTCCCCTCCTCTTCCCCTTGCTGTTGGGGCCCCCTAGGGCTCGGTCCTAGGCCCCCTTCTTTTATATATCTACACAGCCCCAATTGGACAAACCATCAGGAGATTTGGCCTCCAATACCACCTGTATGCTGACGACATCCAGCTATACACCTCTGCCCGTGACATCTCTGCACCTTTCCTCCAAAACATCACCGACTGTCTGTCCGCTGTCTCTAACACTATGTCCTCTCTCTATCTAAAACTAAACCTCTCTAAAACTGACTTACTGGTATTTCCACCCTCCACTAACCGACCTTATCCTGACATCTCCATCTCAGTGTGTGGCGCCACCATAACTCCTAGACAACACGCCCGCTGCCTTGGGGTCATATTTGACTCTGATCTCTCTTTTACCCCCTTCATCCAATCTCTGGCCCGAACATGTCAGCTGCACCTCAAGAACATCGCAAGAATCTGCTCTTTTCTCACTGTGGACACGCTAAAAACGCTTACTGTTGCCCTCATCCACTCCCGGCTCGCTTATTGCAACTCGTTGCTGATCATCCTCCCCTGCACCAGACTCAACCCTCTCCAATCCATCCTGAATGTGGCAGCCAGGCTCATCTTCCTGTCCAGCCGCTACTCGGACGCCTCTGCCCTGTGCCCGTCACTGCACTGGCTGCCCGTTAAATACAGAATTCAATTTAAACTCGCCACCTTCATCCACAAAGCCCTCCACAGTGCAGCGCCCCCCTATATCACCTCCCTCATCTCAATCCATCAACCAGCCCGGGCTCTCCGCTCTGCTAATGAAACCAGACTGAGTGCCCCTTTAATTCGAACTTCTCATTCCCGCCTCCAAGACTTCTCCAGAGCAGCACCGGTCCTCTGGAACGCACTACCAAAGGCTACCTGAGCAATCCAGGACTCGCAGAACTTCAGGAGTGCTCTAAAAACGCACCTCTTCAGGGAGGCATACCGAATTCCCTAAACAAACCCCTTTGTACTCCGCCTGATAACATGCTCCCTGACCTACTGACTGCAATCCCTGCTAGCCATCATAAACCGCTCCTGCAGTCATACTGTTTCTGCCATCACACGGCTAAATGTCTGACCATTGTCTATGTGTATATCACCCCTCACTCTCCACCTCGCCATACAGTGCACATCTCCAGCCCCTTTACCTTCTGTATCACCCCATTACTTGTAGTATGTAAGCTCGTTGGAGCAGGACCCGCACCCCTATTGTTTCCATCAATTGATTACTATGTAACTGTGGTTCTGTAATGTTTGTACTTTTGTCTTTCTGTATCCCCTGTCTATGTAAGCGCTGCGGAATATGTTGGCGCTATACAAATAAAGTTTATTATTATTATTATTACTCTTCATTTCCAGAGTGCTAAGGTAGGGGGTGCTTTCTGAAGCCAAAGAGAAGGGATTAGGGCTTTAGCGGCATCTAAGAGAAAGGCCAGCAGTTTGTCTTTAATAGGGTGAAAGTTCGCCGAGGGTCTTCAGAGGAACAGTATCTCCGCTGTGATGTGGAAATTGGGTTTAAGGAGGCGCATTACTTCCCCTATTTCTCTCCAAAATGTGGTTAGTGCTGTACACTCCCACCAGATATGGCAATATGATCCTGTTTCTGCGTTACATCTGCAACATTTATCGTGGTTACCTAATTTGTGTGCATAGAGCCATTGTGGGGTCTTGTACCATCTGACCATAATTTTGTAATGGCTTTCCTGGAGCAAAATACAGGGTGAGAGACCAAAAGCGGTTTGTAGGATTGATTTAATATCTGATGTGGTGAGGGAAATTTTAAGATCTCTTTCCCATGAAACCAGGAAAGCTGGTTTGTAGGGTGCCTCAGGAGTGATGATCCTATTGCGGATAATAGAGATCGATTTGTTTCTTGAGTGGTCACTGACAAGCATTTTTTCAAATGGGGTTCCTGGTCTGGTAGATTTAGCGGATTTCTGGAACTCCCTAAAAGCTTGGAGTACGTGAGCCCTTTGTAGGAAGGAGAGAGAGAGAGCTGCGGCGCCAAGGTATTTAGAATATCATCTGGCTGTTTATGGGCCAGTACTTGTAGCTCCCTCATCCTCAGAGGAGCAAACCTCCTCCATAGACCTCTAACGTCTCTGTCTGTTGCCCGACCCAGGTGTTTTCTTAAAATACTCAGTGGGGCTGTGGGGGATGTGTCAGGGGCCAGGGATTGCCTGAGCTTATCCCAAACCTCACAGGGGCCGCGTAGCAGCGGATTAAAGTTTTTGGACCTGTAAACTTTTTTAGATATTTACCAGAGTATCCCCTTCCCTGCCCATGGTCAGAGAGTGTAGCAATTTGTCTCCAGAAGGGGAGGTTAGGTCTATCCAATACCTAAGTTGGACCGCTTGATAAAAGTCGTGGACGCATGGCAACTCAATCCCCCCCTCTGTTTTACTTTTGATCATAAGGCTGAAAGCCAGTCGAGGTCTTTTCTGTCTCCAGGTGTAACTGGTGAAGGCTGAGTGTAGGACTTTGAAGAAGGACTGGGGAAGATGGATTGGGAGCATTTTTAGCTTACATAGGATTTGCGGTAGGACGTATGTCTTTAAGATATTTTTTCTGCCGAACCAGGAGGCGTATGGTATGTCGTATTTCTGTAGTAGGGATTTGACCTGGGATAATAGAGGTAGAAAATTGGCGCTAAATAGGTCTTCAGTTTTTTTTGTGCCAAGGTACTCTATTGAGGTATCAGACCATTCGAAGGGTGAGCTGGACTTCAACTGGGGGCACCGGGCTGGGGGGATAGAGACGTTTAAAATGGTGGATTTGGTGTAGTGTATCTTGAAATTTGATATGCTTCCGAAGGAGTTTAAGAGGGTATTCAGGTTGGGGATTCCTGTCTCTGGTTCGGATATTACAAACATGATATCGTCTGCAAATGCAGCCGTATTTAAGCTAGCAGAGCCAACCCTCAATCCCTTAATGTCAGGGGCTAACCGGACGCTCCTCAACAGGGGTTCCAGCGTGAGAATGAAGAGGGTCGGCGAAAGCAGGCATCCCTGACGGGTACCATTTCTGATGTCACGGGGGGGGGGGGGGGGGGGAGGAGATTGTTAACCTTTAGTCTAGCGTATAGATTTTACCCAGTGGAAGCAAAAGGAGAGTGTATCCAACTATTTTACAATAAGGTGATGAAAGAATTTCAAGAGATGTGTCAGAAGGAAACGAAAGCCCCACAGAGGACGGATAACCTCACGCGGAATCAGAGAGCTACTTTAAATAGTTTAATGAAACAGGAAAACATCGTAATCAGAAATGCAGATAAGGGAGGGGGGATAGTCATTCTAGATTACGAACAATATGATAAGGAAGCAAGAAGGATACTGTACGACACAAAATATTATGAGAAAATAAAAAAAGATCCCACAGAGAAGACACGAGTGGAATTTCACCACCTACTGAAAGAAGGATATAAGGATAAATGCATCCTGAAGTCAGAATACAAGTACCTACTGGAAACCCCTATAGGAATGCCCTACTTTTATTATGTGCCTAAAATACATAAAGACATCTCTAATCCCCCAGGCCGACCCATTATTGCTGGTATGCAATCCATAAGTAATCGTCTGTCTGAATACATCGATGCTCAACTGCAGAAGTATGTGAAGAATCTACCATCATACCTTAAGGACACAGGTCACCTACTAGACATCATCAAGGAAATACCCTGGAAAAACTCGTACAGGTGGTGCACCATGGATGTGGAAGCCCTGTATACGAATATAGATCATAAAAAGGGCATCCTAGCTATAGAAGAAACCCTGAGAGAGGACATCCTCATGCCAAATAAACAGAGGGAATTTCTATTAAAAGCCATCTCATTCATATTGAACAACAATTTCTTCACATACAATGGGGACTTCTACAGGCAGACCATGGGGACCGCGATGGGCACGATCTGTGCCCCAAGCTATGCAAATTGCGTTATGGGGATTTTTGAAAGAAATCGCTTCTTGGACAAAAGAATCATTCTGTATAAGAGGTACATAGATGACTTGATAATAATATGGGACGGTGAAGAAAAGGACCTAGAACAGTTCATTGCCAATCTAATGGAAAACGAGTTCGGGTTTAAATTTACCCACACAACGGACCCCAACAAGATAGTGTACTTGGATTTAGAGCTCTCGGCGGAAGAACGGAAAATTCATACCCGCACTCACTTTAAGGCCGTGGATACGAATAGCTATCTGGACTTCCATAGCTGCCATCTGAAACAATGGAAGGTAAATGTACCCTATGGGCAACTGAGGAGGGTGAGAAGAAATTGCACCAATCTGGAGGACTTTGAAGAACAAGCCAAAGAAGTCAAACAGAGATTTCTAAACAAAGGGTACCCAATTACTATAATAGATGCAGCGTACAAAAAAATAATGGAAAATCAGGATGTGAACACCGAACAGGGTACGAAGAAACCACAGGACAACACAGAAAGGAAAGAGAGGTCCAATGACAGATTTAGAGCAGCATTTACCACGAAATATAGTAAACACTTCAGCACCATAAAGAAGATCATGAGAAAAAACTGGACGCTGCTACAAGAGGATCCGTTTCTACATAAAACCATACCTGATAAACCAATATGTACGTTCAGGAGAAATAGAACTCTAAAGAATATATTAGCACCCTCACGCCCAAAGAAGGAGAAAAATAAGGAATATGGGAGGAAGAAGACACAAAAAGGCCCCAAAGGAGTGTACAAATGCGGCGATAAAAAATGCAAATGCTGCGAGAATATATTACATGGAAGAACAGAAATAGAAGCAGAAGGAGGATCTATAAGGATCAGACAGTGACTGACGTGTAAAACTGAATCAGTGGTGTATCTGTTGGAGTGTCCATGCAACTTAAGATATGTAGGTAAGACCATCAATGTGATGAGAGACAGAATGAGCAAACACCGAAATAACATAAAAAACGTTTTTTTAAAACACAGTGTTTCAAAACACTTTTTAAATAAACACGACAAAGACAGTACGGTTTTGAGAATCACCCCACTTGAATACATAGACTCCAAATCAGTAGAGGAGCTCAGACAGAAAGAAATGTACTGGATTTTTAGGCTGAACACACTCGCACCCAACGGTTTAAATGAGGTATTAGAGAAAATTTGAAGTATTAAAATAATTTTAAATAATTGTTTTATCTACTATGTACATAGATGTATATATATACATTTTTTATACATATATATTAGTATAATAATTTTTTACGCATATAAATAATTTTTTTATGCATATATATATATATATATATATATATATATATATATCAGTATAATATTTAATGTAGGCGACATAGACATATATGGATTTATACTTGCATGCATTAGTCCGCTTAGGATATAGATATTTTAATAATGCATCAAAATGCCTACTGTTATTCAACCATATAAAACGAGATGTGAGTAACATAGACTGTTAGTATAAAAACACAATAAGAAATAGTATTACAGACATACCCATATAGAAAAATGTAAGTCTTAACGCATGCTATATGTATTTTATGAATATGTATTTTATATACACGCATATACTGTACTAAGTGGTGGCATCCCTATTCCGGTTCCAATCTTAACATTCAAATTTAAATCTAACACCCAAAGAAAGATATACACTTTCACCTTTTTCTATAATTATATATCCTTTATTGACAGAGAAAGGGTTAAAAACAACCCGCTATGTGGTTTGCAAAGGGTTACAGCCCACTAAGGACCATAATATGATAGCAATCTATCAAACACCGTAAGAAATAACTGTTGGGATCAGCATGTCCATAATAGCGCAACACTTGTACAATAAGTACAGCACATATAACCAGGAAAAGCTGTTAAACTAGGTGACATCAGGTCTCTTGTAGTCACCTAGGAGACGGCGTAAACATAGGAGCCCCACATGTGACTCATATATCAACGTCACATGAGGAGGAGCCAGGTACGGCGCCCAGCGCTAATGCATGGCCAGTGCTACCGAGATACATGCGCTATGATCGACAGGCTATGTAAAGAATAGGAAATGGAGGACAGAGCTCCACCCCGAGGACGTCATCACGCATGGAGACGCCGGGCGGACAGCCCGCCCCTCCCGCTGCGCTCCGCTCGGTGGGGACGCCGAGACTGATCCTTCTCACCACACCGGGACGTGTAGGATGACCACTACTTAAATGTGAGTTGTTTTAAGCGATAATATGTAATTTTATGCTGTCTGTGCTTGATAAAGTCGTATGTTACGACGAAACGCGTTGAACTAAAACAGCACTGAGTATGCAGAGATTGCATTAATAAAACGTTGAAGCGAGTGATGTTTGCAGCTTGATCCGGGGGTTCGGGTCCTGAGAGCGCGGGCAACTTTTCTTCTCATCTTACGGATTTTACTAGTGGGTCCTGCAATCCAGCAGGACACAGAAGCCCAGCAGCCATACGGACGGACCAGGGGATTTATATGCTAACGAGGAAGTGGAGGTGTTGGTGAGGCCTCTAACCAGGGGCACTCACCAAACACCGGGTGAGTTAATCTCAATACTTTTTTTCTTTAATATAGCACTCCCAGGAGAGTGCCACATCTATTTCTGTTTAACTCCTAGCCTACATCTATAGCGCTTCCCTGACGTGCATTTGTGTTAGTCTAGCGTATGGTTCTTTGTATAGGGAAAAGATTGCGGCAAGGAAGGGGGAAGGGAAGTTGAAGTAGGTCAGAACTCTCTCCATGTAAGTCCAGCTCACCCTATCGAACGCCTTCTCGGCATCTGTTCCAACAAGCGCTAATGCTATATCATGGGTTTGTGCATATCTGATGGTGTGGAGCAGTCTGTAGCAGTTATCCCTGCCCTCTCTGTTTTTGACAAAACCTGCTTGTTCTCTGTTGATCAGCGAGGGGATTTCTAATCTTTTGGCCAGTAATTTAGCCCAGAACTTGACATCTGCGTTAATAAGAGAAATGGGCCTGTAGCTGCTACAGAGCTCCGGGTTTTTAGTTTCCTTATGGATGAGCATTATATGTGCCTCCTGTGCTTGTTTGGGTTGTGGTTTTACTAGCATGAGGGCGTTCATCAGGTCTTTCAGTTAAGGGGCCAATGTTTCCTTAAAGGTTTTATAGTATAGAACTGGGTAGCCATCAGGGCCAGGGCTCTTACCGGTAGGGTTGTTAATTATTATTTCCTCCACCCCTTGTAAAGAGATGGGGAGCACTAGAGCCCGGGCCGCGGTGTCCCCCAGCTTGGGCAGATCTATAGAGTTTAAGAAGTGGTCAATTTGTTCCTTAGTGCATTTGGGGTTTAAAAGGGAGTCCGAATTTTTTAGGTTATAAAGGTCTGCATAGAACCTTTGGAAGGTCTCTGCTATTTCTTTTGATGAGGATATGGATTTCCCTGTATGGTCTTTGATGGAAGAAATGTGGTTCTTAGCTTTAGCCTTCTTGATCATGGAGGAGAGTAGTTTGCTCCCCTTAATGCCGTGGGCGTAGAACTTACTGTATATTTAAGGTACAGCTGCTTTTTGTTATATCTGGATTCTAACAGACGTTTAAGTTCTCGCCTTAGGTCCGTCAATTCCTCTAGGCTATTTATTACTTGGGATAGTTTGGAAAGTTGTTCCACTTTCGAGATCCGGGCTAAGAGGCTGTCGATTTCAAGCTATTGTTGCTTCTTAATTTTAGAGCCCAAGGAGATGAACAGGCCCCTCATGTATGCCTTGTGGGTCTCCCAAACAACCGGAAACTCCAAGTCCCCGGTGTTGTGGAGTTGGAAGAATTCCTCTAGCATACCAGAGAGGCGGTCCCTCTCCAGCTCTGAGTCTAATAGGGAGGTGTTGAGTTTCCAAATCCATTCCCTGTGTCCTTCTACAGTGAGGCTAAGATCTATGTGTATAGGTGCATGGTCAGAGATTGTGATTGGTTCTATTTTTGCTCCCTTTACCTTTGTCAGGATGTCCTGAGAGACATATATGTGATCCAGTCTCTGGAACGAGGCATGGACTTGGGAGAAGTATGTAAAATCTTTTGTCGAGGGGATGATTGTTCGCCACGTGTCCACAACTCTCATATCCTGGAGTGTTTTATTTAATTTTTTGACTTGTCTCTGAGAGATTCAAGATCTACCTTTTGATGAGTCAAGTAGGGGATTGAGAAATTCATTAAAGTCCCCTCCTAGCACAATTGGCCCCTCGGCGAATTCTTTCAGAATGTTAAGTTGCTCAATCAGCCAGCATACCTGGTTGGAATTAGGTGCGTATAGGTTTACTATTGTTAACCTTTTATTGTTAATGGACCCTTTTAAAAACAGTACCCTGCCCATCTCATCTGAGTACTTTGCTTTAAGGGAGAACACGATAGATCTATGGAACATAATGGACACCCCTTTTGATGCGGAGACGAGTGTAAGCAAGCATGCATGCCACGCATGTGGCTGCCACGCGGATATAATGCTGTATGAAGTATGATACAGTTTGACCATGGCAGTTAATAACATCCATCTACCTTCTCCCTCTCTCAACAGGTACGTTCATTTCTGCATCATCCCACTCCAAGCTGAACTCCTGCTATCTCGCTCTGCTTAAATCCTCTGTGATGCTTGCTTGCTGTGAATTGTGTATTTTGCATTTCATCTGTTTGCATCGATAAATGAAACTTTACTTTTAGTCATTTCTGCCATCCACCTCCCCCAAATGGCATCCTTCACCCATCCTTGCTGAGATGCTTTCCTTATCTAAGGAGAGCAATAAATTTCAACCCCCCCCCCCCTTTTGATCATTAGGTTTGCAATGCTAAAGTCAGCTGGCCAATTCAATTGGAACCTGATTAGCCACTCCCAGCTGTTTCCTAGTCATACCTTAAACTTTCACTATAATATCAGTGTAAGCATGCATGCCAAGCGTGTGGCTGCCGCGCGAATATAATGCTGTATGAAGTATGCTGGATAAAGTATGATACAGTTTGACCATGGCAGTTCAACACGGTAGGAGACAGGTAGGCCACAAACTCTGCCTAAATACTTTACACTACAAAGCTATTGCTAATGCGGTCAGCTCTGCTCTCATCCTTGCTCTCAGTTTCAGAACTTCTTCCAAGTGCCCACCTCTGGGGCACACTATTCACATTAGCCCCTCTCTACTGTCCTCACCTATGCATAGCTCGCATGCACTCTTTACCATCTTGCTTAACCTCAAACCCCCTAACGCCACTAACAAAAATAACAGTCATCTTCATAAATCTCCTAGCCATCTGCTAACCCTCTCTATCCTGCTGCTACTAGCTGCTGGGGATATCTCTCCCAATCCTGGCCCACCCTCCACTGCTCCCAACTATCACCCCCTACCTGACTCACTAATAAAATCTCCAAGACCAACTGCTAGCCCATGCATACCCTACCCTGACTTCTTTAAATGTGCGCTCTGGAACTGCCAGTCAGCATGTAACAAACTCCCCACCATCCACGACTTTCTAACTGCTAAATTTTTAAATCTGCTAGCTCTCACAGAAACGTGGATACTGAGGTCTGACACGGCCTCCCATGCTGCTCTGTCTTACAATGGCCTGCAGTTCTCCCATACCCTGAGACCAGATGACAGGCGTGGCGGAGGAGTAGGTGCTCTTCTCTCCCCGAAATGCAACTACCAGATCATCCCCCCTGTACCCTCACTCACTTTTCCATCCTTTGAAGTACATATGCTATGGTTTTCCCGTCCGCTGTCCATGCGAGTAGCAGCTATCTACTGCCCCCCAGGTGCTCCTCGCCTGTTTTTGGACCACTTTGCTGCCTGGCTCCCCCACTTCCTATCCTGTGAAATTCCAAACCTCATCTTAGATGATTTTAACATCCCCACTAACGACCCAAACTCCCCATCTGCCTCTCAGCTTCTTTTGCTCACCTCCTCCCTTGGTCTCTCTCAACTCACAGCCTCTCCCACTCACAGGGATGGCAACACTCTTGATCTGGTCTTCTTCCGTCTCTGCTCTGTTTCCAACTTCACTAACTCCCTTCTCCCACTCTCAGATCATAACCTTCTCTCTTTCTCTGTCACTCTCCCTAACATCTCTCCAGACCCATCTACCTACCATACCTACAGGAACCTTAAGGCCATTCACACCCAGGACTTTGCTGAATCCCTACAGTCCTCTCTGTCTCCTATCTCTCTTTCCAACCTGCCCCAACCTGGCTGCCGCTCGCTACAACACCGCTCTCAAACATGCCCTGGATGAAGCAGCGCCCCCCAGGACCCAAGCCATCCGATGTAGACCGCGGCAACCCTGGCTCACGCCTCAAACACGCTTCATCAGGCGGTGCTTTAGAAGTGCTGAATGGCTGTGGAGGAAGTCGCAAACGTCCACAGACTTCCTCCACTACAAATTCATGCTCAGAACCTACAACCTCGCCCTCCACCGCGCCAAGCAAGTCTACTTCACCTCTCTAGTCTCCTCACCATCGCACAACCCTAAACGTCTCTTTGATACTTTTCACTCCCTTCTCAGCCCTAAACCGCAGCCCCCTGTGACAGATCTCAGTGCTGTGGAGTTGGCTGCTTACTTCAAAAAGAAAATAGATTACATCCGTCAGGAAATAACTCCCCAATCCCAGACTAGCCCTGACCCTAGTCTTGTCAGCACTGCATCTAGCTCCTGCTCACTGTCTGTACTCAGACCAGCGACAGAGGAAGAAGTCTCCAAATTGCTCTGCTCTGCTTGTCCCACCACCTGCGCTAGCGACCCCTTCCCCTCACACCTCCTCCGTTCCTTCTCCCAGTGGTCATCTCCTATCTCACCACTATATTCAACCTCTCTCTGACCTCTGGCACTTTTTCCCTCTTCTTTCAAACACGCCATCATATCCCCACTGCTAAAGAAGCCGACTCTGGACGCGACTGATGCTGCCAACTACCGACCCATCTCAAACCTCCCCTTCATTTCCAAGCTACTAGAACGCTTAGTTTACTCCCGCCTTGTAAGCCATCTATCAGAGCACTCTCTCCTAGACCCCCTACAGTCTGGCTTCTGACCTCAACACTCGACAGAAACTGCCCTTACCAGGGTATCCAATGACCTAATGACAGCCAAATCGAGGGGCAATTACTCCCTACTGATCCTCCTCGACCTTTCTGCAGCATTTGACACTGTTGACCACAAACTCCTCCTCAGTATGCTTCGCTCCATTGGCCTAAAGGACATTGCTCTCTCCTGGTTCTCCTCCTACCTATCTGACCGCTCTTTCAGTGTCTCCTCTGCTGGCTCTACCTCCCCTCCTCTTCCCCTTGCTGTTGGGGCCCCCTAGGGCTCGGTCCTAGGCCCCCTTCTTTTATATATCTACACAGCCCCAATTGGACAAACCATCAGGAGATTTGGCCTCCAATACCACCTGTATGCTGACGACATCCAGCTATACACCTCTGCCCGTGACATCTCTGCATCTTTCCTCCAAAACATCACCGAGTGTCTGTCCGCTGTCTCTAACACTATGTCCTCTCTCTATCTAAAACTAAAACCTCTCTAAAACTGACTTACTTGTATTTCCACCCTCCACTAACCGACCTTATCCTGACATCTCCATCTCAGTGTGTGGCTCCACCATAACTCCTAGACAACACGCCCGCTGCCTTGGGGTCATATTTGACTCTGATCTCTCTTTTACCCCCTTCATCCAATCTCTGGCCCGAACATGTCAGCTGCACCTCAAGAACATCGCAAGAATCTGCTCTTTTCTCACTGTGGACATGCTAAAAACGCTTACTGTTGCCCTCATCCACTCCCGGCTCGCTTATTGCAACTCGTTGCTGATCATCCTCCCCTGCACCAGACTCTACCCTCTCCAATCCATCCTGAATGTGGCAGCCAGGCTCATCTTCCTGTCCAGCCGCTACTCGGACGCCTCGGCCCTGTGCCCGTCACTGCACTGGCTGCCTGTTAAATACAGAATTCAATTTAAACTCGCCACCTTCATCCACAAAGCCCTCCACAGTGCAGCGCCCCCCTATATCACCTCCCTCATCTCAATCCATCAACCAGCCCGGGCTCTCCGCTCTGCTAATGAAACCAGACTGAGTGCCCCTTTAATTCGAACTTCTCATTCCCGCCTCCAAGACTTCTCCAGAGCAGCACCAGTCCTCTGGAACGCACTACCAAAGGCTACCTGAGCAATCCAGGACTCGCAGAACTTCAGGAGTGCTCTAAATACGCACCTCTTCAAGGAGGCATACCGCATTCCCTAAACAAACCCCTCTGTACTGCGCCTAATAACATGCTCTCTGTCCTAGTGACTGCAATCCCTGCTAGCCATCATAAACCGCTCTTGCAGTCACACCGTTTCTGCCGTCACACACTAAATGTCTAACCATTTTCTATGTGTATAACATCGCTCACTCTTCCACTTCGCCATACCGCGCACATCTCCAGCCCCTTTACCTTCTGTATCACCCCACTATTTGTAGTATGTAAGCTCGTTGGAGCAGGACCCTCACCCCTATTGTTTCCATTAATTGATTACTATGTAACTGTGGTTCTGTAATTTTTGTATTTTGTCTTTCTGTATTCCCCCTGTCTATGTAAGCGCTGCGGAATATGCGCTATACAAATAAAGTTTATTATTATATGTACTATGAAAACTCTGGGAGAAGGTTCTCCCAGGGAGATGGCTACAGTTGTCGGCTTTAAAGTGTGTTTCCTGGAGGAGTAATATTTTTGTGTTGTATTTTTTGACCAATTGGGAAACACTGTACTTTTTGTGAGGTGAATTCAGACCCCGGACGTTGAAGGACGTGACTCTCAGTGACTCCGCGACCCCAGGAACATCTATTACTGGCCCAGGCTGTTAGACGCTACTTTAGCACTAAGAAGGGAAAAAGTGTAATTCAAATTACTGGTTATCAACTCTGTGAGTCAGAGCAGAATCAGAGATAGTGTAGTCGTTACGGTCCAATCTGTGTCTCTAGTAGTTATTGTAGATAATAGTTTAGTAGGCGGGATGTAGGGTAGAGGGGGGGGGGAGAAGGGAGGCTTAGGTAAGATGGGGGGTGGGAAGGGAAGAAACAAACAATATCAATAACAGTACCAATAGGTTGTGGCACCAGCAATAACTGATACTTAGGTATTTACGGGTGAGTTCTACAGAAAATTCTGGAACTCAGCCGTATAAGTGAGGTGGAGGAGAAATTTGCAGTATTAACTAGGAAAGATTAACTATCGCCTGATCGGGGGAGCACAGAAAGACACTTGCTTGTGAGGGAAGGGGGAAAAGGCCTAACTTCTAATAACAATGGACTGTAAAGTCCAACATGGCAGCCAAACCAACAGAGTCCAGTATTCAAGCTCCCTCGAGTCTTCCAGGTGGTCTTCTCTGAGGAAGTCGAGGGGATTAAGTTGCCTGTGAGGATTTGTCTTTGCTGCGACTTTGTGATAAAAGGGAACGGTTGTCCGGTTAGTTTCAGGTATCGCAGATGGCGTTCTCCTCTCTTTGCTTCTTTCTCTGTTTGCCGCGGGGAGACTTCGAGTATGTAGCTGTGCGCCAGCCGTCCTGGGTGGGTAGGTAAGGAAGGGTTGGGAACTCCGGTAAGGGAAGCCAGTTGGGGAGGTCTATAGGTTCAAGTCCCAGATGGTGCCAGCTTCCCTGTAGGTCCTCCGGGGACCGTATGTTTAGCCTCTTCCCCTTGTGGGTAACACCTATCCCGAAGGGGAAAAGCCAGGCGTATTTAATGTTCTTAGATATTAGCGCCTCCAGCAAGGGGCGTAGAAGCCTGCGCTTGGCCAAGGTTGTAGGGGAGAGGTCTTGGAAAATCTGGATAGCTGTGCCTTCATATTGGAGGTTTCTGTTGCTCCGAGCTGCATTTAGGATGGCAACAACGTCGGGGAAGGCCAACAGTTTGCATAATATGTCTCTTGGAGGGTCAGTTAGGGCAGGCTGTGGTGTCAGGGCTCTACGCACCCTCTCAATAGAGATCTCTGAAGCTCTGTCTTCCCTGAACAGACCCGCGAAAATTTCCATGTTGATTTTATGCAGCGTCTCAGAAGCCCAGGACTCTGTCAATCCCTTTATTCGGACATTATTACGCCAACTCCTGTTTTCTAAGTCCCTCTGCATGAGGAGCATTCTGTTGAGGTGGATGTGCTATTCTTTCACCACTGCAGCTAAGTCCCCTGTGTGATTGGTGATGGTAGCCGTGGAGCCCTCCAAGTCTTCAACTCTTTCCCCCATACTTCTTACCTCTTCATTTATTGCTGTCAGTTCAGCTAGCAGTGGCCCCATGGTTGTAGCGAGTAACTCTCTCATAAAGCCATTTGAAGGAGGCTCGTCTTCCTCTCCCTCTGAGGAGATCTCTCCCTCCCGCGCTGTGCTCAGGGCTGCCGCGGCCGCCGGCGCCATCTTGCCTGCAGCATGTGGGGAGCGGGCGCTCCTATCTTTGAGATACCGCTGTAGATCGGACTGACCTCGGGCTGGGCGAGGGGTCCCTGAGTGTTCTCCTGTCCTTTCTTTACTGAGTTTCCCCATTTCACAGAAAGATCGCGGCTGTTAAGTGCCTGGAAATGTGCTGTGGAGATGGAGCACAAGCTCTATGCGGCCATCTCACTCCGCGGTCAGGCTCCGCCCCGGACAAAGGTTTGACCTTACATGAAAGCGATTGCCTTTCTGATCGTCCTCTTGGATTATTTCTGTCATATCTATTAACAACTGATCTATGAATTTCGGGGTTATTCAACTGTTATTTAGCTGATGATATTCTATGGACCTCGTGTTTATTTTCTTTCTATTTAGTTGCCCAGCTCTATGAACCTCGGAGTTAGGTTGCCTGCAAGTGCAGCAGAATCCAGCCCTGGCAGCAGTGGCGTCCACACGTAACTGCCTTTATTTTTCCTCATCTGTACTGTGGATGGTCCGCATGGCGAGCCGTCGCACATGAGCAGTACATTTTTTAAAATCATTGTTTTCCCATGTCATCACATAGTGATGCATTGTCATTGTCATTGCCATGTCATTGTGGAAGGGCCGCGGATCGGAGGCTTCCATTGACTTCAATAGAAGCAGTCTGTGTGGAATATGTGCCAAAATATAACATGCTGCAAATTTTCTGGCCAAAATTTCAGGACCAAGACAAATCGTCTTCTCTGGTGGGAAAACATCTTATGTTTTCTAAGTTCTTAAGTGGAAATCACTTTAGTTTACAAAGAACTAAATCCCTCTGGAGAAACTACCAAAAATATTAAAAAATAACTTTTATTTCTAGAATTAAAATGGTGTACAGAGCCCACTACCTGAACACAATTATGTGATGCTAAACAGAGAACCTGCTAATTTTGAAACAGGTTTATGTGAATGCAGACTGCAGGTACAAGGTTTCCACCCTCGATGTTAATACTTTTAATACTTTGTAATATAAGCTCACTGATGCCAGCGTGTCTAACCACCACAGGGTTCCCAATCAATATACCTTACTTATAGGACTGTATAGTCAATTATTCTTGCCTAGTTTTTATTATGAGAGTTCTTTCGGGAATTGGCAGGTATTTGCTATAACTAGAGATGAGCGAGCACCAAAATGCTCGGGTGCTCGTTTCTCGAGTCGAACTTTCCGCGATGCTCAAGGGTTCGTTTCGAGTAACAAACCCCATTGAAGTCAATGGGCGACTTGAGCATTTTTGTATATTGCCGATGCTCGCTAAGGTTTTCATTTGTGAAAATCTGGGAAATTCAAGAAAGTGATGGGAACGACACAGAAACGGATAGGGCAGGCGAGGGACTACATGTTGGGCTGCATTTCAAGTTCCCAGGTCCCACTATTAAGCCACAATAGCGGCAAGAGTGCCCCCCCACCAACAATTTTTACTTCTGAAAAACCCTCATTAGCAAGGCATACCTTAGCTAAGCACCACACTACCGCCAACAAAGCACAATCACTGTCTGCATGACACTCCGCTGCCACTTCTCCTGGGTTACATGCTGCCCCCCCCCCCCGCATGACCCAGTGTCCACAGCGCACACCACAGTGTCCCTGCGCAGCCTTCAGCTGCCCTCATGCCACACGCTGGCCTCATAGCCACACCACCCTCATGTCTGCCATGTGCGTCTGCCATGAGGAGGAACCGGAGGCACACACTGCAGAAGGTTGGCAGGGCCAGGCAGCGACCCTCTTTAAAAGGGGCGGGGCGGTAGCCCACAATGCTGTACAGAAGCAATGAGAACTGCAATCCTGTGCCACCTCCGCCAGGAGCTGCAAACTTGGGCATAGCAATGGGGAATCAATGTGCCACACAGTATTCATTCTGTCAAGGTGTTGCATAGCTCAATCCACACTGCAAGGGGAAAGCAGTTAACGCTCTGCCCCCTACCCAAGTCAGTCAGTGCCTTTGTGCCAGACAGGTCAAACACCGCAATGGGAACTAAGTTTGCACCAACAGCATAGGTGGGTCCTAGGAAACCCAAGACATGAACAAAAAATTGATCTGAGCGGCCAAACATGGCAGACTTGCACCGCGCCCACGGCATAGGCCTCGGCCCACAGATTCAGCAATCCTAGGCTGGAAGCGGACTTTCACTGCACCCAGGACATAGGTCTCTGCACTAACCCTCAGCAATCGCATGCCTACAGCTGACTCCAATGCTAGCGTAGCTGTGCACGTCTCATTAGCGCTGTATTGCTCCTGTAGTTTCTCCCAATGCAGTGCCCCGGATAGTAGAGCTAACGTCAGATGAAATACAGGTGGGCTTCGGCCCACACTGCATGCCCCAGTTAGACTGGGGTTCTTTATAAGTAGACACAGGCAGGTACAACTCCGTGTGGACCGACAGCATAGGTGGGTACCAGGAAGCCACCGGCGTTACATAAATAAATCCCATTGCATTGCCCAGCACGGCTGAGGTAACGTCAGATTAAATGCAGGTGGGCTTCAGCCCACAATGCATCCCCCAGTCAGACTGGGGTTTTTTTATAAGTAGACACAGGCAGGTACAACTCCCTAATGTGAAGTCCGTGTGGACCCAAAGCATGGGTGGCTCCCTGGAACCCACCGGCGGTACATAAACAAATCCCATTGCAGTGCCCAGCACAGCAGAGGTAACGTCAGATTAAATGCAGGTGGGCTTCGGCCCACACTACATGCCCCAGTCTGACCGGGGTTCTTAATACATAGACACTGGCAGGTACAAATCCGTAATGTGAAGTTCCTGTGGACCCACAGCATGGGTGGCTCCCTGGAACCCATCGGCGGTACATAAATGTATCCCATTGCAGTGCCCTGCTCAGCAGAGCTAACGTCAGATACAATACAGGTGGGCTTCGGCCCACAGTGCATGCCCCAGTCAGACTGGTAATATGTACCTTAACAGTAACCGCGTTGGTGGGAATGTGGTCGCGACTGCGGACCTAGTAGCGCAGTTTTACTTAGTTGGTTTTCGAAATGTGGCCATGATTAAGTGGGCCGTGGCGGAGAGATGGTGGGGGGGGGGGGGGCTCTCTTGTTGTGTCGTTAAAGGTGAAATTCTTGGACTGCCACCAGACGGACCAATGCAAAGGTATTTGCCAAGAATGTTTTCATTGTTGGAGGAGGAGGGGGATGTTTTTGAGGCACTACGTGTCCTCTCCACGTGTCCGTGTTTATATGCACCTTAACAGTAACCGCGTTGGTATGAAATGGCCTCGCCGCGATCATGTCTTTGGGAAGCCTCCGTTTCCACACCCCAGCGGTATAGACAGAGCCCAGAATTAGTAACATTTCAGTGGTACCATTAGGGACAGGCCCAAGTAACATATCACTAGCAGCATTATAGGGGAGCACAGTATTAGTTCCATTTCAGTAGCAGTAGCAGTCAAGACAGGCCCCAGTAACAATTCCAAAGCAACAGTATAGGGGGTGCACAGTATTAGTTCCATTTCAGTAGTAGTAGCAGTCAAGACAGGCCACAGTAACATTTCCGTTGCAGCAGTTTAGGGAGATAACAGTCTCTTTCACATTTCAGTAGTTGCAGTATAGACAAGGCCCCAGTTACATTTATGTAGCAAAAGTGTAGGCCAGTCCCACACACCTTGCTGTATCATGAGTGCAGGCGAAGCCCATAAAAATTACTAGGATTACACTGTAGGCGAGGGCCCAAAAAAATTGGTGTACCAACAGTACTAATGTACCTCAGAAAAATTGCCCATGCCCAACCAAGAGGGCAGGTGAAACCCATTAATTGCTTTGGTTACTGTGGCTTAATTTGTAACTAGGCCTGGAGGCAGCCCAGTTAAAATAAAAATTGGTTCAGGTGCAAGTTTCAATGCTTTAATGAGAATTGAAACGTATAAACATTGTTTACTAAAGTAATATGACTGAGCCTTGTGGGCCTAAGAAAAATTGCCCGTTCGGCGTGATTACGTGAGGTTTCAGGAGGAGGAGCAGGAGGATGAATATAATACACAAATTGATGAAGCTAAAAGGTCCCCGTTTTTGATGGTGACAGAGAACGATCCTTCCATCCGCGGGTGCAGCCTACATATTGTTTAGGTACTGCTGCTGTCCGCTGGTGGAGAAGAGAAGTCTGGGGAAATCCAGGCTTTGTTCATCTTTGAGTGTAAGCCTGTCGGCACTGTCAGTTGACAGGCGGGTAAGCTTATCCGTGATGATTCCCCCAGCCGCACTAAACACCCTCTCTGACAAGACACTAGCCGCTGGGCAAGCCAACACCTCCAGGGCATACAGCGCGATTTCGGGCCACGTGTCCAGCTTTGACACCCAGTAGTTGTACGGAGCAGAGGCGTCACGGAGGACGGTCGTGCGATCGGCTACGTACTCCCTCGCCATCCTTTTACAGTGCTCCCGCCGACTCAGCCTTGACTGGGGAGCGGTGACACAGTCTTGCTGGGGAGTCATAAAGCTGGCAAAGGCCTTGGAGAGTGTTCCTCTGCTGCGCTGTACATGCTGCCTGATCTCCGCGCCTCCCCTGTTACTTGGCCCTTGGAACTGCGCCTTATGCCACTAGCGCTGTCGGATAGGAATTTTACCATCAGTTTGTCCACCAGGGTCCTGTGGTATAGCATCACTCTCGAACCCCTTTCCTCTTCGGGTATGAGAGTGGAAAGGTTCTCCTTATACCGTGGGTTGAGCAGTGTGTACACCCAGTAATCCGTAGTGGCCAGAATGCATCTAACGCGAGGGTCACGAGAAAGGCATCCTAACATGAAGTCAGCCATGTGTGCCAGGGTACCTGAACGCAACACATGGCTGTCCTCACTAGGAAGATCACTTTCAGGATCCTCCTCCTCCTCCTCCTCAGATCATACATGCTGAAAGGATGACAGGCAAGCAGCATGGGTACCCTCAGCAGTGGGCCCAGCTGTCTCTTCCCTCTGCTCCTCCTCAGGCTCCTCCCTCTCCACCTCCTCTTTCTCCTCCTCAACGCGCTGAGATATAGACATGAGGGTGCTCTGACTATCCAGTGACATACTGTCTTCCCCCGCCTCTGTTTTCGAGCACAAAGCGTCTGCCTTTATGCTTTGCAGGGAACTTCTGAAGAGGCATAGCAGAGGAATGGTGACGCTAATGATTGCAGCATCGCCGCTCACCATCTGGGTAGACTCCACAAAGTTTCCAAAGACCTGGCAGATGTCTGCCAACCAGGCCCACTCTTCTGTAAAGAATTGAGGAGGCTGACTCCCACTACGCCGCCCATGTTGGAGTTGGTATTCCACTATAGCTCTACGCTGCTCATAGAGCCTAGCCAACATGTTAAGCATAGAGTTCCACCGTGTGGGCACGTCGCACAGCCGTCGTTCCACTGGCAGATTAAACCAATTTTGCAGGGTCCGCAGGGTGGCAGCGTCCGTGTTGGACTTGCGGAAATGTGCGCTGACTCGGCGCACCTTTCCGAGCAGGTCTGACAAGTGTGTGTAGCTTTTCAGAAACCGCTGAACCACCAAATTAAAGACGTGGGTCAGGCATGGCACGTACGTGAGGCTGCCGAGCTGCAGAGCCGCCACCAGGTTACGGCCGTTGTCACACACGACCATGCCCGGTCTGAGGCTCAGCGGCGAAAGCCATCGGTCGGTCTGCTCTGTCAGACCCTGCAGCAGTTCGTGGGCCGTGTGCCTCTTCTCTCCTAAGCTGAGTAGTTTCAGCACGGCCTGCTGACGCTTGCCCACCACTGTGCTGCCACGCCGCGCGACACCGACTGCTGGCGACGTGCTGCTGCTGACACATCTTGATTGCGAGACAGAGGTTGCGTAGGAGGAGGAGGAGAAGGAGGGTGGAGGAAACATACCAGCACCAAGTTGGGGCCCACAATTCTGGGGGTGGGTAGGACGTGAGCGGTCCCAGGCTCTGACCCGGTCCCAGCCTCCACTAAATTCACCCAATGTGCCGTCAGGGAGATATAGTGGCCCTGCCGCCTGTGCTTGTCCACGTGTCCGTTGTTAAGTGGACCTTGGCAGTAACCGCGTTGGTGAGGGCGCGTACACTGTTGCGGGAGACGTGGTCGTGCAGGGCTGGGACGGCACATCGGGAAAAGTAGTGGCGACTGGGTACCGAGTAGCGTGGTGCCGCCGCTGCCATCATGTTTTTGAAAGCCTCCATTTCCACAAGCCTATACGGCAGCATCATCTCCAGGCTGATCAATTTGGCTATGTGCACGTTTAATGCTTGAGCTTGCGGGTGCGTGGTGGCGTACTTGCGCTCAAACAGCTGCGCTAGCGACGGCTGGACGCTATGCTGAGAGACGTTGCTGGATGGGGCCGAGGACAGCGGAGGTGAGGGTGTGGATGCAGGCCGGGAGACGGTTGTGCCTGTGTCCGGAGAGGGGGGTTGGATCTCAGTGGCAGGTTGGGGCACAGGGGGAGATTCAGTCGTGCAAACCGGAGGTGGTGAACGGCCTTCGTCCCAACTTGTGGGGTGCTTGGCCATCATATGCCTGCGCATGACGGTGGTGGTGAGGCTGGTGGTGGTGGCTCTCCGGCTGATCTTGGTGCGACAAACCCTGCACACCACAGTTTGTCGGTCGTCTGCACTCTCAGTGAAAAACTGCCACACCTTTGAGCACCTCGGCCTCTGCAGGGTGGCATGGCGCGAGGGGGCGCTTTGGGAAGCAGTTGGTGGATTATTCGGTCTGGCCCTGCCTCTACCCCTGGTCACCGCACTGTCTCTTCCAACCTGCCCTGCTGCTGCACTTGCCTCCCCCTCTGAAGACCTGTCCTCAGTAGGCTTAGCAAACCAGGTGGGGTCAGTCGCCTCATCGTCCAGCTGCTCTTCCTCCGAATCCTCTGTGCGCTCCTCCCTCGGACTTACTGCCCTTACTACTACCTCACTGATAGACAACTGTGTCTAATCGTCATCGTCCTCCTCACCCACTGAAAGCTCTTGAGACAGTTGCCGGAAGTCCCCAGCCTCATCCCCTGGTCCCCGGGAACTTTCCAAACGTTGGGCATCAGCCACGACAAGCTCCTCCGGTGGGAGAGGAACCATTGCTGCCCAATCTGGGCAGGGGCCCGAGAACAGTTCCTGGGAGTCTGCCTGCTCCTCAGAATGTGTCATTTTCATGGAGTGAGGAGGCTGGGAGGAAGGAGGAGCAGCAGCCAGAGGATTCAGAGTTGCAGCAGTGGACGGCGTAGAAGACTGGGTGGTCGATAGATTTCTGGATGCACTTTCTGCCATCCACGACAGGACCTGCTCACACTGCTAAGTTTCTAATAAAGGTCTACCGCGTGGACCCATTAATTGTGAGATGAATCTGGGGACCCCAGAAACTTGCCTCTCTCCTAATCCCGCAGCAGTCGGCTGTGATACACCTGGACCAGGAGCTCGGCCTGCGCCCACACCCTGACTTGGGCCTCCGCGTCCTCGCCCGCGTCCACGTCCTCTAGGCCTACCGCTACCCCCTCAGCATGGTGTATTACGAGTAGAGCAGAAACAGAACGCTGTAATTAAATGTGCACAGCAGAGCCAGGAAACAATTTTTCGCAAGGCTGGGTATCAGCGACTACTACCCCCAGCAGAAACGCAGTAAACTGAAGACAGTCACAGGCAAGCCAAGTATAGTATTTTTTTCCACTTTTGGGAAAAAGCCCACTGCCTCTGATATACGTTGTATTTGGATTTCCCTGTTGGAGGATGACTGTGGTTACTGAAAGGCCAGTGCAGCCAGGAAACAATTATGCGCAAGGCTGGGTATTAATCGGTAACTACTACCTGCAGCACACATGCCGTAAACTGAAGACGGTCACTGCCAGGCCAAATATAGTATTTTTTTCCACTTTTTGGGAAAAAGCTCACTGCCTCGGATATACGCTGTATTTGGATTTCCCTGTTGGAGGATGACTGTGGTTACTGAAAGGCCAGTGCAGCCAGGAAACAATTATGCGCAAGGCTGGGTATTAATAAGCGACTACTACCTGCAGCACACATGCCGTAAACTGAAGACGGTCACTGCCAGGCCAAATATAGTATTTTTTTCCACTTTTTGGGAAAAAAACCCACTGCCTCTGATATACGCTGTATTTGGATTTTCCTGCTGGAGGCTGACTGTGGTTACTGAAAGCCCAGTGCAGCCAGGAAACAATTATGCGCAAGGCTGGGTATTAATTGGTAACTACTGCCCGCAGCACACACGCCGTAAACTGAAGACGGTCACTGCCAGGCCAAATTTAGTATTTTTTTCCACTTTTTGGGAAAAAGCTCACTGCCTCTGATATACGCTGTATTTGGATTTCCCTGTTGGAGGATGACTATGGTTACTGAAAGCCCAGTGCAGCCAGGAAACAATTATGCGCAAGGCTGGGTATTAATCAGCGACTACTACCCCCAGCAGACATGCAGTAAACTGAAGACAGTCACAGGCAGGCCAAATATAGTATTTTTTCCACTTTTTGGGAAAAAGCCCACTGCCTATATAGCCAGTATACCTCTTTCCCTGCTTCACCAGTACTGCCCCTATACTCTGTAAAATGACTGCAGATTTAGGACGCTATGGTCTACACGCCCGATATACAAAAAAAAATTGTGCAACACTGCTAAAAGCAGCCTCAACAGTACTGCACACGGTCAGATGTGGCCCTAAGAAGGACCGTTGGGGTTCTTGAAGACTAAAATAACACCTAACACTCTCCCTATAGCAGCTACAGCAAGACAGCACTTTCCCTGATCTCTCTCAGCGTACATCTGTGGATGAACTGTATCTTTGGACCTATTCTATTCAGCTGAAGAAGAACTTCTGTCAAAATCATCTATAGCATTGGACATCAACTTGTTCAGACCTACAATCATCCTCAGTTCTCATTATAATAAAGTAGTGGGGGCATACCATCAAGTTCACTGTGAAATCATAAACCACATAAATTACAAGATATATTGGTTATAGCTAGAGATGAGCGAGCGTACTCGTCCGAGCTTGATGCTCGTTCGAGTATTAGGGTGTTCGAGATGCTCGTTACTTGAGACGAGCACCACGCAATGTTTGAGTTACTTTCACTTTCATCTCTGAGACATTTGCGCGCTTTTCTGGCCAAGACAAAGACATGGAAGGCATTAAAACTTCCTCCTGTGACGTTCCAGCCCTATACCACCCCCCTGCAGTGAGTGGCTGGGGAGATCAGGTGACACCCAAGTATTAAAATCTGCCCCGCCCGCGGCTCGCCACAGATGCATTCTTAGGGCCACATCTGACCGTGTACAGTACTGTTGAGGCTGTTTTTAGCAGTGTTGCACAATTTTTTTTTTTTTGTATATCGGGCGTGCAGACCATTGCGTCCTCAGTCTGCAGTCATTGTACAGAGTATAGGGGCAGTACCAGTGAGGCAGGGACAGTGGGAAAGGTGAAAGAGATATGCTGTCTATATAGGCAGTGGGCTTTTTCAAAAAAATTGGGGAAAAATACTATATTTGGGATGCCTATGACCATCTTCAGTGTACTGTGTGTCTGCTGGGGGTAGTAGTTCTAATTAATACGCAGCTAAGCGTTACAGCAGGCTTGCGCAAAATTGTTTTTCTGGCTCTGCTGTCTCTGTTACATCACCGCCATCATAGCGCCAGAGGGAAACAGTATACATAATATTCGCTGCATACAGTATCTGTCTGGTGTTTCAGCTCACCATTTAAAAAAATTGAAGCAAAATACTAAAAGGGGTTGTCCGGCCATAAACATCATATCTCATTACTTCCGTTTGCACATTTCCATGCACTTTGTAATGTACATTGTGCATTGAAAATGTTGCAAACAGAAGTTATTCACTTACCTTTAGGGTGCCCCCCCCCCCCCCCCTGTGTTGACCCTCGGTCGTCCGTGGTTACGACAAGAAATCGTCTGGTTTTCTTGTCGGGCCGGCAGCAGCTATCGTAGGCGCGGGAGCGCACCTCTTCCCCTCCGCGCATGCGCAGTCCTTCGTTCTTCCGCCGGGACCACGCTCTTTACCTAATCATTGCAGGGGACGCGCGCCGCCGGTCGGCGCATGCGCAGTACACTCACTTCCTGGTTTCATATACCAGAGCGGAGTGAGTGACTGCCTGCCGCTGCTGCTTGGAGAAGAGCCAAGGAGACACCATCGGGACTTGAAAAGTATGTGGAAGGGGAGAAGGGGAGAAATGTTGGAGAGGAGGAGTTGGAGGGGTGGAGAGGGAGAGATGGATGGATGGATGTGTGCAGGGGGGGGTGCAGTGATGTGTGTGTGTGTGCATGGACCAGGCTGACAGAAGTGGGGGGGGGGTGATTGTTAGAGGGGCACTATGAGGGCATGTGTGTATGGGGAAATGTTTTACTTTACTTTAGCAGGGGGCGGGGCCTGGGCGGGGAGAGACTGTAGAGCAGTTCAATAGAGGTGGGCGTGTCGTGGGCAGGGCTAGGACGTGAGCTGAGGGAAATCCTGCCTTTTCATGCCTCTTACTACCATCGGGAGCGCGCACACAGAGGAGGGAGAGTGCAGAGCATGTGAGAAGGCAGCACAGAGGCGCCATCTTTGAAAGCTGCAGTGAAGATCAGAATCTAAGGTAAGAAACTGACATTGCAGCTGATCTGCCGGCCGGTTTGAGCCCCTGTATGCTGTCTGTTACTATCCTTACTGAAAGGAAAGCAGCAGCATTATAAAAATTTTTACCCTGTGCGGCCGGACAACCCCTTTAAGGCCTACCACTGCCCTTTGGCCACTTGACTGCTTCTGCGCTGTGAATTCCACTAGCTCAGTCATACGCACCTACGTCTCACTACAGGCGTGCGCAAAATTGTTTCCTGGCTCTGCTGTGCCCGTTACATCACCGCCGTCATAGCGGCAGAGGGAAATAGTATACATAATATACGCTGCATACAGTATCTGTGTGGTGTTTCAGCTCACCATTTAAAAAAATTGAAGCAAAATACTTAAGGCCTACCACTGCCCTTTGGCCACTTGACTGCTTCTGCGCTGTGAATTCCACTAGCTCAGTCATACGCACCGACGTCTCTCTACAGGCGTGCGCAAAATTGTTTCCTGGCTCTGCTGTGCGTTCCGTAAGCGAAGTCAGCCTCCAACCACAGGCCAATAAGCGGCACATTTAATTACAGCGTTCTGTTTCTGCTCTACTCGTAATACACCATGCTGAGGAGTAGGGGTAGGCCTGGAGGACGTGGACGGGGGCGAGGACGCGGAGGCCCAAGTCAGGGTGTGGGCACAGGCCGAGCTCCTGGTCCAGGTGTATCGCAGCCGACTGCTAGGAGACTAGGAGAGAGGCAAGTTTCTGGGGTCCCCAGATTCATCTCACAATTAATGGGTCCACGCAGTAGACCTTTATTAGAAACTTAGCAGTGTGAGCAGGTCCTGTCGTGGATGGCAGAAAGTGCATCTAGCAATCTATCGACCACCCAGTCTTCTACGCCGTCCACTGCTGCAACTCTGAATCCTCTGGCTGCTGCTCCTCCTTCCTCCCAGCCTCCTCACTCCATGAAAATGACACATTCTGAGGAGCAGGCAGACTCCCAGGAACTGTTCTCGGGCCCCTGCCCAGATTGGGCAGCACTGGTTCCTCTCCCACCGGAGGAGCTTGTTGTGGCCGATGCCCAACCTTTGGAAAGTTCCCGGGGTCCGGGGGATGAGTCTGGGGACTTCCAGCAACTGTCTCAAGAGCTTTCAGTGGGTGAGGAGGACGATGACGATGAGACACAGTTGTCTATCAGTGAGGTAGTAGTAAGGGCAGTAAGTCCGAGGGAGGAGCACACAGAGGATTCGCAGGAAGAGCAGCTGGACGATGAGGTGACTGACCCCACCTGGTTTGCTAAGCCTACTGAGAACAGGTCTTCAGAGGGGGAGGCAAGTGCAGCAGCAGGGCAGGTTGGAAGAGGCAGTGCAGTGGCCAGGGGTAGAGGCAGGGCCAGACCGAATAATCCACCAACTGTTTCCCAAAGCGCCCCCTCGCGCCATGCCACCCTGCAGAGACCGAGGTGCTCAAAGGTGTGGCAGTTTTTCACTGAGAGTGCAGACGACCGACGAACTGTGGTGTGCAAGGTTTGTCGCGCCAAGATCAGCCGGGGAGCCACCACCACCAGCCTCACCACCACCAGCATGCGTAAGCATATGATGGCCAAGCACCCCACAAGGTGGGATGAGGCTGTTCACCGCCTTCGGTTTGCACGACTGACTCTCCCCCTATGCCCCAACCTGCCACTGAGATCCAAACCCCCCTCTCAAGACACAGGCACGACCGTCTCCCGGCCTGCACCCACACCCTCACCTCCGCTGTCCTCGGCCCCATCCAGCAATGTCTCTCAGCGCAGCATCCAGCCGTCGATAGCGCAACTGTTTGAGCGCAAGCACGCCGCCATGCACCCGCACGCTCAAGCGTAAACGTGCACATAGCCAAATATCTCCCTGACGGCACATTGGGTGAATTTAGTCGAGGCTGGGACAGAGTCAGAGCCTGGGACCGCTCACATCCTACCCACCCCCAGAATTGCGGGCCCCAGCTCGGTGCTGGTATCTGCGGTGGTGTATTCTTCCTCCACTAAACCACCCTCCTCCTCCTCCTCCTCCTCCTCCACAACCTCTGTCTCACAATCAAGATGTGTCAGCAACAGCACGTCGCCAGCAGTCGGTGTCGCGTGGCGTGGCAGCACAGCAGTGGGCAAGCGTCAGCAGGCCATGCTGAAACTACTCAGCTTAGGAGAGAAGAGGCACACGGCCCACAAACTTCTGCAGGGTCTGACAGGGCAGACCGACCACTGGCTTTCGCCGCTGAGCCTCCAACCGTGCATGGTCGTGTGTGACAACGGCCGTAACCTGGTGGCAGCTCTGCAGCTCGGCAGCCTCACGCACGTGCGATGCCTGGCCCACGTCTTTAATTTGGTGGTTCAGCGGTTTCTGAAAAGCTACCCACGCTTGTCAGACCTGCTCGGAAAGGTGCACCGGCTCAGCGCACATTTCCGCAAGTCCAAGACGGACGCTGCCACCCTGCGGACCCTGCACATCGGTTTAATCTGCCAGTGCACCGACTGCTGTGCGACGTGCCCACACAGTGGAAGTCTACGCTTCACATGTTGGCCAGGCTCTATGAGCAGCGTAGATCTATAGTGGAATACCAACTCCAACATGGGCGGCGTAGTGGGAGTCAGCCTCCTCAATTCTTTACAGAAGAGTGGGCCTGGTTGGCAGAAATCTGCCAGGTCCTTGGAAACTTTGAGGAGTCTACCCAGATGGTGAGCGGCGATGCTGCAATCATTAGCGTCACCATTCCTCTGCTATGCCTCTTGAGAAGTTCCCTGCAAAGCATAAAGGCAGACGCTTTGCGCTCGAAAACGGAGGAGGGGGAAGAAAGTATGTCGCTGGATAGTCAGAGCACCCTCCTGTCTATATCTCAGCGCGTTGAGGAGAAGGAGGAGGAGGGGGAGGAGCATGAGGAGGAGGGGGAAGAGACAGCTTGGCCCACTGCTGAGGGTACCCATGCTGCTTGCCTGTCATCCTTTCAGCGTGTATGGCCTGAGGAGGAGGAGGATCCTGAAAGTGATCTTCCTAGTGAGGACAGCCATGTGTTGCGTACAGGTACCCTGGCACACATGGCTGACTTCATGTTAGGATGCCTTTCTCGTGACCCTCGCATTAGATGCATTCTGGCCACTACGGATTACTGGGTGTACACACTGCTCGACCCACGGTATAAGGAGAAGAGGAAAAGGGGTTCGAGAGTGATGCTATACCACAGGACCCTGGCGGACAAACTGATTGTAAAATTCCCATCCGACAGCGGTAGTGGCAGAAGGCGCAGTTCCGAGGGCCAGGTAGCAGGGGAGGCGCGGAGATCAGGCAGCATGTACAGCACAGGCAGGGAAACAATCTCCAAAGCCTTTGACAGCTTTATGGCCCCCAGCAAGACTGTGTCACCGCTCCCCAGTCAAGGCTGCGTCGGTGGGAGCACTGTAAAAGGATGGTGAGGGAGTACGTAGCCGACGCACGACCGTCCTCCGTGACGCCTCATCCCCCTAAACTACTGGGTGTCGAAGCTGGACACGTGGCCTAAACTCGCGCTGTATGCCCTGGAGGTGATTGCTTGTCCTGCGGCTAGCGTCTTCTCAGAGAGGGTGTTTAGTGCGGCTGGGGGAATCATCACGGATAAGCGTACCCACCTGTCAACCGACAGTGCCGACAGGCTTACACTCATAAAGATGAACAAAGCCTGGATTTCCCCAGGCTGCACCCGCGGATGGAAGCATCGTTCTCTATCACCATCAAAAACGGGGACCTTTTAGCTTCATCAATCTGTGTATTATATTCATCCTCCTCCTCCTGCTCCTCCTCCTGAAACCTCACGTAATCACGCCGAACGGGCAATTTTTCTTAGGCCCACAAGGCTCAGTCATATTACTTTAGTAAACAATGTTTATACGTTTCAATTCTCATTAAAGCGTTGAAACTTGCACCTGAACCAATTTTTATTTTAACTGGGCTGCCTACAGGCCTACTTACAAATTAAGCCACATTAAGCAAAGCGATTAATGGGTCTCACCTGCCTTCTTGGTTGGGCATGGGCAATTTTTCTGAGGCACATTAGTACTGTTGGTACACCAATTTTTTGGGGCCCTCGCTTACAGTGTAATCCTACTAATTTTTATGGGCTTCGCCTGCACTCATGGTACAGCAAGATGTGTGGGGTTGGCCTACACTTTTGCTACATAAATGTAACTGGGGCCTTGTCTATACTGAAACTACTGAAATGTGAAAGAGACAGTTATCTCCCTATACTGCTGCAATGGGAATGTTACTGGGGCCTGTCTTGACTGCTACTACTACTGAAATGGAACTAATACTGTGCTCCCCCTATACTGCTTCTTCGGAATTGTTACTGGGGCCTGTCTTGACTGCTACTATTACTGAAATGGAACTAAGACTGTGCTCCCCCTACACTGCTGCTAGTGATATGTTACTCGGGCCTGTTCCTAATGCTACTGCTGAAATGTTACTAATTCTGGGCTCTGCCTATACTGCTGCTAATGCTATGTCACTGGGGTGTGGAAATGGAGGCTTCCCAAAGACATGATGGTGGCGAGGCCATTTCCCACAACGTGGTTACTGATGAGGTGCATATAACCACGGACACGTGGAGAGGACACGTAGTGCCTCAAAAACATCCCCCTCCTCCTCCAACAATGAAAACATTCTTGGCAAATACCTTTGCATCGGTCCGTCTGGTAGCAGTCCAAGAATTTCACCTTTACCGACACAACAAGAGAGCCCCCCCACCATCCCCCCGCCATGGCCCACTTAATCCTGGCCACATTCCGAAAACCAACTAAATAAAACTGCGCTACTAGGTCCGCAGTCGTCACGACATTCCCACCAACGCGGTTACTGTCAAGGTACATATAACCACGGACTCGTGGAGAGGACACGTAGTGCCTCAAAACCATCCCCCTCGTCCTCCAACAATGAAAACATTCTTGGCAAATACCTTTGCATTGGTCCGTCTGGTGGCAGTCCAAGAATTTCACCTTTACCGACACAACAAGAGAGCCCCCCACCATCCCCCCGCCACGGGCCACTTAATCCTTGCCACATTCCAAAAACCAACTAAATAAAACCGCGCTGCTAGGTCCGCAGTCGCCACCACATTCCCACCAACGCAGTTACTGTTAAGGTACATATTACCAGTCTAACTGGGGCACGCACCGTGGGCCGAAGCACACCTGTATTGTATGTGACGTTAGCTCTGCTGAGCAGGGCACTGCAATGGGATACATTTATGTACCGCCGATGGGTTCCAGGGAGCCACCCATGCTGTGGGTCCACAGGGACTTCACATTAGGGATATGTACCTGCCAGTATCTATGTAATAAAAACCCCGGTCAGACTGGGGCATGCAGTGTGGGCCGAAGACCACCTGCATTTAATCGGACGTTACCTCAGCTGTGATGGGCAATGCAATGGGATATCTTTATGTACTGCCGGTGGGTCCCAGGGAGCCACCCATGCTTTGGGTCCACACGGACTTCACAATAGTGAGTTGTACCTGCCTGTGTCTCTGAATTAAAAACCCCGGTCAGGTTGGGGCATGCAGTGTGGGCCGAAGCCCACCTGCATGTAATTTGACGTTATCTTTGCTGTCCAGGGCACTGCAATGGGATATATTTATGTACCGCCGGTGGCTTCCTGGGACCCACTCATGCTGTCTGTCCACACGGAATTGTAACTGCATGTGTCCACTTCTAAAGAGCCCCAGTCTGACTGGGGCATGCAGTGTGAGCCGAAGCCCACCTGCATTAAACCTGACGTTACCTCAGCTGTGCTGGGCACTGCAATGAGATTTACTTAAGTACCGCCAGTGGGTCCAGGGAGCCACGCATGCTGTGGGTCCACAGGGACTTCACAATAGGGAGTTGTACCTGCCTATGTCTACTTATAAAAAACCCCAGTGTGACTGGGGCATGCAGTGTGGGCCGAAGCCCGCCTGCATTTAATCTGACGTTCGCTCTGCTGTCCAGGGCACTGCAATGGGATACATTTATGTACAGCCGATGGGTTCCAGGGAGCCACCCATGCTGTGGGTGCACACGGAATTCCCATTGCGGAGTTGTACCTGCCTGTGACTATTTAAAAAAAACCCCGGTCTGACTGGAGCATGCAGACACCTTGACAGAATGAATAGTGTGTGGCACATGGGTTCCCCATTGCTATGCCCACGTGTGCAGCTCCTGATGTAGGTGGCACAGGATTGGATTTCTCATTACTTCTGTACAGCATTGTGGGCTATCGCCCCGCCCCTTTTAAAGAGGGTCGCTGCCTGGCCCTGCCAACCCTCTGCAGTGTGTGCCTCCGGTTCCTCCTCATGGCAGACGCACTTATAAATAGACATGAGGGTGGTGTGGCTATGAGGCCAGCGTGTGGCATGAGGGCAGCTGAATGCTGCGCAGGGACACTTTAGTGTGCGCTGTGGAAACTGGGTCGTGCAGAGGGGGGGGGGCAGCATGTAACCCAGGAGAAGTGGCAGCAGAGTGTCATGCAGGCAGTGATTGTGCTTTGTTGGAGGTAGTGTGGTGCTTAGCTAAGGTATGCCTTGCTAATGAGGGTTTTTCAGAAGTAAAAATTGTTGGGAGGGGGGGCACTCTTGCCGCTATTGTGGCTTAATAGTGGGACCTGGGAACTTGAGATGCAGCCCTACATGTAGCCCCTCGCCTGCCCTATCCGTTTCTGTGTCATTCCAATCACTTTCTTGAATTTCCCAGATTTTCACAAATGAAAACCTTAGCGAGCATCGGCAATATACAAAAATGCTCGGGTCACCCATTGACTTCAATGGGGTTCGTTACTCGAAACGAACCCTTGAGCATCGCGAATAGTTCGTCTCGTGTAACGAGCACCCGAGCATTTTGGTGCTCGCTCATCTCTAGACACATGTCATCGTGAAAATTGATAGAGTTTTCTAGGGAGCGCAAGAAGACAGATTTATTTGGTAATGCACAGGCGCTCCTGTACTCTGCCACCGGTGCCACGCCTTGTGGCGGGGTGGAGAGGAAGGGGTGCATGTCATAAATCATGCCTACACAAACGGGCAGACACGTGAGGGCAGATGCATGCTATTGCTAAGTGTGGCAGAGTGGAAGGGGATGCACATTATAAACTAGGCCTCCCCAAAGGGCAGACACGTGATGGCAGACATCATTGACACACATATGTGACTATTAACCCCTCAGTGACAAAGCCTATTTGCGCCTTAGTGACGGAGCCAAATTTTGGAAATCTGACATGCGTCGTTCAACGTAGCATAACTTTGTAAAGGCTTTACATATCCAAGTGATTCTGACATTGTTTTTTCACCACATGTTGTACTTCATTTTAGTTGTAAAAAGAGACTGATATAATTTGTGTATATTTATTAAAAGCACCAAAATTGGGAACATTTTGAAAAAGTTGTCATTTTTTCACATTTTCAACTGTAATATCTCAAATATGTCCAAACATACTGTACAAATTTTTGATAAGATATATATTTGCATCTGTTTACTTTATTCTGAAGGCACATTTGAAAAACTTTTGTGTTTTTTTAACCATTTATAGGATGTACAATTTTAACATTACTTTTCAGCATTTTGAGGAACACTTTGTCTTCCTGCACCAAGCCAAGTTTGCAAAGGCTCATGAGTGTCAGAATAGTAGATACCCCCCCCCCAAATGACCGAATTTTAAAAACTGCACCTCTTAATGTATCCACTGAGGGGTGTTATGAGTATTTTGACCCCACTGTTTTTTTTCAGGAATTAATTAAATTTAGAGGAGAAAAATAAAAATGTCATATTTTTGCAAATATGTCAATTTAAAGATATTTTTTTTTCCTATAGTGCCCATGAAAATGAGGATTTACACACCAAAATGGATACCCCCGTTTCTCCCGTGTTCAGAAACATACCCATTGTGGCCCTAATCTTATGTCTGGATGCACAACGGGGCCTAAAATGAAAGGAGTAGTCGGTGTCTTTCAGAACTGAAATTTTGCTTGAAGGCGTTTTAGGCCCCATAGCACATTTGTAGAGCTCTTGAGTGGCTAAAACCATAGAGAACCCCCACAAATGACTCCATTTTGAGAACTTGACCCCTTAACAAATTTATCTAAGGGTGTACTACCTATTTTGACCCCCCAGTTTTTGAATGAATTCTAGCAAAGCAAAAGGAAAAAATGTGATTTTCGTTTTTTTGTCAATTCTGTCATTTTAAAAACAGCTTTTTTTGCACAGCACACACATGAATGAAGCCTTGCACCCCAAAATGGATACCCCTGTTTCTCCTGTGTTCAGAGACATACCCATTGTGGCCCTAATCTTTTGTCTGGATGCACAATGGGGCCCAAAATGAAAGGAGTAATTGGTGGCTTTCAGAACTGAAATTTAGCATGAAGGTGATTTAGGCCCCATTGCCCACTTTTAGAGCCCTTGAGCGGCCAAAACGACAGGGAACCCCAACAAATGATCCCATTTTGAAAACTAGACCCCTTAATGAATTCATCTAGGGGTGTACTGTGTATTTTTACCCTGCAATTTTTGAATAAATCTAAACAAAGCAGCAGGAAAAAAATTACATTTTTCATTTTTTTGGCAGTTGTATCAATTTAAAAACAGGTTTTTTTGTACAGCACACATAGGAATGAAGACTTTCACCCCAAAATGGATACCCCTGTTTGTCCCGTGTTCAGAACCATACCCCTTGTGGCCCTAATCTACTTAAAGGACACATGGCTAGGCCTATAATGGAAGGAGCACCCGTTGGATTTCAGGGTATAACGGAATAAATTCCAGGCCCCATTGCCCACTTATAGAGCCATTGAGCGTCCAAAACGATAAAGAACCCCCACAAATGACCCCATTTTAAAAACTAGACCCCTTATCGAATTCATCTAGGGGTGTACTGCATATTTTTGACCCCACAGTATTTGAATGAATCTAAGCAAAGCAGAAGGAAAAAATAACAATTTTCATTTTTTTGGCAATTTTGTCAATTTATAAACAGTTTTTTTTTGTACAGTGTACATAGGAATGAAGACATTCACCCCCAAATGGATCCCCCCGTTTGTCCCGTGTTCAAAAACATTCCCGTTGTGGCCCTAATCTACTTATAGGACACATGGTTAGGCCTATAATGGAGGGAACACCCATTGGATTTCTGGGCACAACTGAATAAATTCCAGGACCCATTGCCCACTTGTACGGAATAAAAATTGACTCCCTAAAAATACCCCCTTACCCCCTCCACGCCCTTTTCGGCGCTCCCCAAATCTTAGATAACAGTAATAATGTGAACTGTGTAGTATTTCCGAAGACAGGGATAACTACGGAGGCTGGTTGGGATGGGCCCATGGGGCAATAAAACCGGGTATCCCCCCTCCTCTCATGCTTTTTGGGGGTATTTCATGACCTCAGTAGCGGGTATGGGGTGTAAAAAGTGGCGCTCTGTGAGTCTCCGTAAGCTTGATGAGGTGCGGCGGTCTCACACAGAAGATGCTCAACAAGGTGCTTCTGGAACTGCAGGAAGGCGAACGTTCCCGGGGCTTCTTGTAAATTACGTATTACAGGTAGTGGTCTGAATAACGCCAGGCTCACACGGCCGTAGGTAGAATCCGCTTGCGGAGGCCCGCAGCGGATCCCAGCTGTGAGCCGGCCGTGACCTTGCGCACGGCCACGTAATGTACTGCGCATAACTGCCTACTCACACAGGCGGTCATGCGCAGTATTTTTTTTTTTGTTGTTTGTATATTCCGCACCGTCGCTTAGCGATGACGCGGGTACCAGCAGCCCGTATACAATGTAGTTGCGTTTGGGCAGCGGGCATATCCGCGACCACGGAGCACAATGGGCTCTATGTTGCGGATATCCGCGGTAAAATAGAACATTCTGCGTTCTCTTTTCTGCGAGTGGATTACAGAATTCCGACCCACTAATGTGAGCGGAATTGTGTAATCCAATGTGATTGATCTGCGTAATACCGCGGATCAGACGCATGCAGAATCCGTAATGTGAGACTGGCCTAAGGTAGATCGCTACCTTTTTATCACGTGACCGAGGACCGCTCAACAAGGCCCCCCTCACTGCTCCAGGCTCTCGGCGACCGTTGGTCGCTGGGAGCAAAGAGATTTTAAATTTCCTGTGCTGCCCGACTCCTGCGCATGTGTGGTATTTTGCCGGCGGTCGCAAGCGCAGAATCCGGGAAAGTTCACGGATGAGGATCGCGTCGGGGTGCAAATATGGAGGCCTCCGGTAAAAAGTTTCATCTCCTCTCACCGATCGCATCGGGGAGGGGAGATGAACCTTCACCTTTTTTTAACTTTTACGTGATCGCCATTATCCATTGGATAACGGCGAACACGTGATCAGGAACCGCTCACCGCGCCCTCCCCCCCCCCCCCCCCCCGTGTAATCTCCAGGCTCTCGGCTAAGTTTTATAGCCAGGGGCAGGGAGATTTTAAATTATGCTGGCAATCCACAGCTTTTGCGCATGCGTCCGCCACTTTGGTGACGGGCGCTTGCGCAGAAGCTGGGGTAAGGTCCGTGGATAAATCCGCAGGCCTTAGGTACGTCATTTTATCCTCCCTCACAGATATGATCCGTGGGGGGTGATGAGACGTAAGATTTTTTAACTTTTTTAAAAACTTTTTTAACCTTTTTTTTTTACTTTTTACACTTTTTTTAAAAACTTTTTTACACTTTTTTTTACTTTACATGATCACTGTCATCCATTGGATGACAGTGATCATGTCCCTGGTGACATCCCTCTGCTCCTGGCTAAACATGACAGCCTGGAGCAGAGGAATTTTAAATTTTTCCGAGGCTCGAGCCCCTCTGTGCATGCGCCCGATATCAATCATCGGGCGCGCATGTGCAGAGGGGGACTTCGGGCCCCGGAACATCGGGACACCGCTGAGGACCGGGGGTGAGTATTTTCACCTCCCCTCATGGATCCGCTCACCGCGGTCCCCGGTAACACCTCCTGGCTCCCGGCTACCTTCAGGAGCCGGGAGCTAGGGGATTTTAAATTTGCCGGGGGCTCCCGGGCTTCTGCGTGTGACGTCATCATCTGGCGCGCATGCGCAGAAGGCCGGCAGTGGGTCCGGGAGGACCAGATTCATCGGGGCAGCGTGGAGAAGGCAGGGGAGCATTTTCAGCTGCCCTGATGGATCTTTACTTTTTTTCATTGTTTTATTTACTTTATTGCGATCTGTGCTATCGATTGGATAGTGGAAATCGCAATGCCGGAGGGGGGACTGCCCGCATCCTGGGATGACAGCTCCATGCTGTCGGCTACCTGCGGGCATTGACAGCATGGAGCTGTCACGTCCTCAGGCAAGTGGGCATCAATCCAAAGAGGATGCATAAAACTACGTCCTCTAGGATTAAAGCCCACTTTCTGAGGACGTAGTTTCTCGATGGGGCAGGTGTTAAGGGGTTAAGCTAACGGGGATACCCGGCGTTGCTCGGGATTAAAACTTGAACAAAAGACATATTAACATGGATTGAGATTTTGAAGAAAATCAGTGTTGCCCATAGCAACCAATCAAAGCACAGCTTTTATTTTACCTCAGCCATGTAAGGAATGAAAGATGAGCTCTAGCAACCAACCACAGCACAGCTTTGATTTCTTATACAGCTGAGGAAAAATAAAAGCTGCCCTGTGATTGGTTGCAGGACATTCTGCTCCTATTGGTTCACCTGACCTAGAAGATAAAAGAAGCTCCCGAAATGGTCAAGGGACACTCTTAATATAGAACATAGCAAGACCATAAGAAATGCATGTGTGGCTATGGTTATGGATTGCATTGGCAAAAAAAAAAATTGGTCTAAAACATTTTATATGGGAAAATTTTCACCCCTAAACCTACAAAATTCCAACATCTTAAGCAAAAACATTTTAGGTGGGGAAAAAAAATTACATTAAACTTATTGACAAATAAGTCATACATCAGGACCAAGACAAATCGACTACTCAGGTGGGAAAACATTGTATGCTGGAACTTCCTACGTTGGAATCACTGTAATTTGCAAAGCATAATATCGTTTACAATATCCATAATTTGTTATGTTATGTATTACCGGGCCGCAATATACTTTTTAGCCAATAGATGGCAATCTATCTCTATTTCTTCCTTCTGCAGACACTGTAACACTTTTCTATGAAATGTATCCCTTATAAACTCCGGTCACTGAACGGCGCTCTCCTTCTATTAATTACATTTTAACCTTGTAGCACCTTTGTATCAAATATATCCATAATGATTCGCTGATTCATTTTTGGAACCATAAAGCTTTGGATTTTATTGATTTAACTCTTTGCTGCAGTCTACTCATGAATATATCCATTATGATTCATGCACTAGACAATATAATAGTATCTATACAAGCATATTTTTATTTCATAAATAGTTATTGCAAATATATGAAAAACGCATAGAAAAATATATTGTTGTTGCTTAATAATATAATAATTAATTAATTTGATATTAAAAGTTTGAATTAGTTACATTTACTTTGTAGATAATAATGTATTGAGAATGCAGGTATTTCACATAAGGATTTATTGAATACTGATTTTGACAGGGTTCTGTCATTAGAAAAAAAATACTTACCTATTCCTCCCCATCAGTCTTCTTACAGCATCTTCTCCTCGCTGATTTTCTCCTGGCTCCTGCAGTCCTCCAGGTCACACCACCTCAGCCAGCCGGGTCCTCTTCTTCCTGTTATGAAGCGTACATTCACATCTTTCTCCTTCCTGCAGGTCAATGTACGCTACATCACTAGTGACATAACATTCGCTGCCTAGCAGGGAATGCCAAATCCCATGCGGGGATATTACCGAGAATGCACATGTGCGCTGTGCCGCCGTGAGTGTTTATATACTAAAGCCGTAAGGCAGCACACATGTGCAGTCCTGGTAATAGCCGACATAGGAATCAGTATTTACCGAATGTTACGTCACTAGCGATGTAGCAAACATTGACCTGCAGGGAGGAAAAAACCGCGAATGAGCGCTTCATAACAGAGAGAAGTGGATCCGGCTGGCTGGAGGTGATGTGACCCGGGGGACTGGAAAAGCCAGGGGGAGATGGGTGAGAAGACGATGTGGTAAAAAGGGGGTGAATAGGTAAATATTGATTTTTTAAATGACAAAACACCTTTAATTTTTAAATCTCAAAATCATTATTTAATACATCCTTGTGTGAAATACGTGCATTTTCATTATATTACTATCTATAAAGTAGATTTTATTCATTCAAACTTCTAATATCAAATTAATGAATTTGTATATTCTTCCACAATAAAAATATATATTTTTCTCTGCGTTTTTTATATATATTTCCAATAGCTATTAAGAAAGTAGATCCAGATTTATTTAATTATTAAATTCATTAATTACCGGTAATACATCCTTATGCAATAAAAATATGCTTATGTAGATATTATTGTATTGTACAGGACATGGATCCTTGAAATGAGTTCATAATGGATATATTTGATGTAAAGGAAATTAATAGAAAGAGAGCGCCGTTCAGGGACCGGAGTTTATAAGGAATACATTTCATACAGAAGGGTTACATTGTTGATTGAAGAAATGAATAGAGATAGACTGCCATCTATTGGCTAAAAAGGATAATGCAGCCTGGTAATAGATAACATAACTTAAATTATGGATATTGTAAACGATATTTCTTTATTAACGGAGACAGATCGGTTCTCAGATCTAGAACTAAATCACTGTGGAGAACCTACCAAAAATATATTAAAAAAACAACTTTTATTTATCAAATAAAATGATGTACAGAACCCACTACCTAAACACAATTATGTCATAATACTAATCTTTATTTATATAGCACCAACATATCCCGCAGCGCTTACAATACAGGGGAAATAAAACAAGACCACGGTTACATGAACTAATCGATTGATGGAAACAGTAGGGGTGAGGGTCCAGCTCCAACGAGCTTACATACTACAAATAGTGGGATAATACAGAAGGTAAGGGAGCTGGAGATGTGCACAGTTTGGTGAGGTGGAGAGTGAGGGATGCAATACACACAGATAATGGTCAGGCTGCTAGCAGGAGCTGCAGTCGGTAGGACAGGGAGCATGTTATTAGGCAGTGCTCAGAGGGGTTTGGTTTGGGGGATATGGTATGTTATACAGTGTTCAGTGATGAGCGAAATCCCAGCGGAGGTGAAGAAATCCTCTGCCACAGTTGTCACAGCCGTGGCAGAGGATCGCTGAATCCCTGAAAATAGGACTCAGACGGAATCCCTGAACATGAAATCAATCCTGCCTTCAGGAATTCTGACATAAAGCCCAATGGCGTCCCTGAAAGGAATAAAAAACGAGGCAAACCGGCCCAAATGTCTACATATCACTTCTTTATGTGGATCTGTACAGAAATGCGTCACAGTCTGTTAAGGTCCCAGTATTGTAAATGGTGTGTGGTAGGAGGGGGACGCCGCTACAGATCTTGTATTGGACCACTCATGTAATTGAAGAGTAATCTCCGTATAGTGAGATGTATGGGACTTGTGAAGTTAGAAACAGACAATACTAACACTGAAATACATTACAAACATGATGGTTGTTAGATTGTGGCTTTTTCACACTATTTACCTTTACCTTAAACTATTTCACTATTAACTATTCGAATACCGCTAAGAGCCATAACTGCATGTTGGCGTGGCCTAACTGAGCACCGTAATGGCCGCTTGAGATCGGAGCTCCGAGAACCCAAATTTAAAAAAAAGCGACAAAAAGCACCTTCCAAGAGCCCCTGGAGTCCCTGCCTGCTGTAAGAGACTGATAGTGAAGCCACCGCTCCTGTCGGACCTCCGATCCACCTGCCCGCTCTGGTGACTGACAGGAGAGAAAGCACCGCACCTGTGAGATCCCCTGGCCCGAACACTGCGGCTCCTGCGGTCCCGGTCCCCCTGCTTTCCGCGTCTGACGGTGGAGGAGAGCTTTCCCCTCAGTCTGTCTCTGCACTGTCTGCCGGTATATACCTGCCGACAGAGAATAAAAGTGAGCCCTGTGCCGCTATTCACTCCCGGCCACCGATCGCTGCTGCTCCCGAAATTCCGGTCTTCCTGACCGCTGTGCCAGAGATCCAGGGAGAACTCTCTCCACAGCTTGTCTCTGCGCTGCTGGCCTGGCAGACAGAATATAAAGGTGAGCATTTTCCCACTGCCGGCTCTCCATTGCCGAGCGCTGCTGCACCTGAGGTCCCGATCTTCTTGACTGTTGCTCCTGAAAACGGGGAAGAAGTCTCTCCACAGCTCATCTCTGAGACAACCGCTTCAAGTGCAGCCCAAACCTCCTCGTGCGGACAGACAGAGGACAGGGGTGAGTGCCATACATTTATTAACTTTACACAACCGAAACCTACCCAAGTAAGAACATCCCAGGAGAGTGTCCCCCAAAAAGCCTCTGTTAACACCCCTCTGATTACAGAGGAAATAATGGCCTCCAAGGGGAGAAACTCACATAGAGGAGCACATGTGGCCAAGATGGCGCCGGCTCCCCGCATGCAGAAACAACCTCCTGTTTCTCCCTCTGCCAGCCCACTCAAGCAGAGGCAGAAGCTTATGCAAGAACCAATAGGAGACTCCATAGCATCTAATGTGGAAGTCATAATTTCTGACATGCCAACTTCTGAAAAGCCAGTCACGGAAAATTTTATGAAAGAAATGGTGGTTGCTCTAAAAAATTCCTTGCAAGCAAATTTTGATTCTCTGACATCTACATTAAAGGCTTACCTGGTGGAGTTTGATGAGAGGATTACACACACTGAGAATAAAATGGGTGAATTATCCCACTCACACAACGATCTTATTGACTCTCACTATGCTCTGTCTGATGAGGTGGATAGAATTAAAACTAAACTAGCTGACATGGAAGATAGAAACCGCCGTAATAATGTCAAATTCAGAGGAATACCAGAGTCAGTCTCAACAATGGAACTTACTAAATATTTACAGCAACTGATAAAAGCCATCCTCCCAGATTTATCACCCACAGAGCTAATTATCGATAGAGCTCACACACTACCAAAACCTAAGTTCCTACCAGACAAAATACGCAGAGATGTGATTGCACGAATTCACTACTTTCATGTGAAGGAAGCTGTCATGCAAGCGGTTCGGAAATTAAATCAGCTACCGACTCCTTTTGCAGATGTGCGCCTCTACATAGATCTATCTCAAACTACTCTGCAGGCGAGAAGAAAGTTTTCTACTATTACTAATGCCCTCAGGCAGGAAAAAAATCTTCTATGGGGTTTTCCTCCAAAGCTAATAATCCAAAGAGATGGAGTCACCCACGTTTTCTCTAATCCGGAGGAAGCGAATAACATATTGAGCTCCTGGGGCGTACACATCTCGGAGGATGTGCCTGCAACCACATCTAGGTGACCTAGAATCCACGAGAAAAATCCAGCGTCTGATGACCTAGGTCAAGCCCTATTTTGAGATTCACTAGCTTGTTGCTAGGATCTGTTCTAATATGTTTATGTTCTTTTGGAAAGAATTTAAGATGACATCTACAGTAATGTTTGTTTTACCAGTTGTTATCAGACATCCAACTAACTCCACGTTGCTATATAGCATTACATATATTATTCATGGCTATTAAGCTTCTCTCTATGAATGCCAATGGGCTGAACTCGCCATTTAAAAGGTTGGCAATGTGGAGAGAGGCTCTTGCTAATAATGCTGATATTATTTGCATTCAGGAAACCCACTTTGATGCCTCCGCATGCCCTAAAATGGCCCACAACAAATTCCCCAATATTTATCTAGCCTGTACTTCCGGAAAGAGGGCGGGTGTCTGGTTGCATTTAAAGATACTATCAACACAGACATTTCTGTCCTAGAACAAGACCCTAAGGGAAGATACATACTTCTTTCGGGTAAACTGAACTCTATGCCTTTTACTTTACTAAATATCTATGCGCCTAACTCTGCACAGATAAGATTTCTAAACAAAACTATCAAGAAACTTCGGAGGCATGAAAGGGGCAGATTAATAATATGCAGAGATTTTAATCTACTTCCGGACAGGGCTATGGACTCTTCATGCCATCTCCCCAGGGAAACCCCCTCCTTACAGCACTGGCTCCAAAAAGAGACACTCTATGATGTATTCCGATGTTTAAATGCTTCATCTAGAGAATACACTTACTACTCCCCTCGACATAGAAACCTCTCTCGAATTGACCTAATATTGGTAGATAGATGGTCACTACCTTGTGTTACAGAGGCGAAGATTGGAATCGCCACCTGGTCTGACCATGCACCGACATTGGCTACTTTCTTATGGGGACAGAGTACAGAGGAGGCCAAGACCTGGAGGAATAATCTCTTCCTGATGGGACTCCCGCAACATCTTAGGGAGATTTCTGAGGCTTTAAGAGAATATTTTAACATTAACTCCACTCCGGAGGTCTCGCCTCTCACGGTCTGGAATGCACATAAAGCCTTTATCAGGGGAGTCCTCATTAAGATAAGCGCCAAATTTAAATAAGAAAAAGAATTACAGGTATCTGAGGTGCTTCTTCAAATTTCAAACGCAGAAAAACTACTTCAATCTTCCCCTTCAGAAGTAGAACATAACAATCTCTTTAAGTTACGTCAAATATTGCGTAATCTCCTACTAGAAAAGTTTGACAAGTCCATGAAATTTTCTAGAGCAAATTATTACATGTCAAACAATAAACCCTCCCGAATGATGGCAAGGTTAGTCCAAAAGAAAATAATAAAAGCAAAAATACCTTTTATCACATGCCCAGACACTCCAGGGGAAAAAATATTCCACCCAAAACAAATAGCTGACTGCTTTAGTAAATTCTATAAAAAACTATATAATTTGAAAGATGATTCCTCTACTCCCCAACCGACGCATCAAGAGATCTTGGCATTTCTGTCCAAGGTTAACCTCCCATCCATTACAGAGGCCCAAAGTAGTTTCTTGAACGAACCCATCTCAGACAATGAAACTTTAAAAACAATTAAATTATTGAAAAACCAAAAATCCCCGGGACCGGATGGATTCTTTAATGAATACTACAAACACTTTGCTAATATCTTAACTCCCCATATGACCCTAGCATTCAACCAAGGTATAACGCAAGGCAAACTCCCGAGAGAAATGTTGGAAGCTATGATCGTTACCATCCCAAAGGCGGGTAAAGATCCTTCATCTCCAGCTAACTTTCGACCTATTTCTCTACTAAACTGCAATACGAAACTATACTCAAAGATTATAGCCCAGAGACTCCTAAAAATTTTGCCAGATATTATACATTCGGACCAGGTAGGTTTTATAAAAGGTAGACAGGCACCTGATGGAACGAGAAGAATTCTGAATCTCATTTCGAAAATAGATTCTTCGCGAACACCAGCCATTTTTCTTGCTCTAGATGCTGAAAAGGCCTTTGACAGGCTACATTGGAAATATGCCTTTTTAGCTCTTGAGAAGTTTGGCTTTGATGGAAATATTCTGAAAGCGATTAAAGCACTCTACACTTCCCCCTCAGCTAAAGTTTTGGTGGACGGTACTCTTTCCGAGTCTTTCCATATAACAAATGGAACCCGACAGGGCTGTCCATTGTCTCCATTAATTTTTACTCTAGTCATAGAACCTCTAGCAGAATACATCAGACAACACCCTAACATACACGGAATACAGGCCGGTACTACACCACATAAAATAAGCTTATTTGCAGACGACATACTATTAACACTAACAAAACCCATGACGTCCCTCCGTGATATATATTCAATTCTCTCGCAGTTCTCCGCTGTCTCCTATTACAAATTGAATGTGTCTAAATCACAAATATTGGGGATACATATAAATAAAGAACAAAGGAGAGAGATAGAACATGAATTTCCTTTTCAATGGCAAACAAAAAGTATACCCTACTTGGGGATCAACTTATGCTTTCCCTTATCAAACTTAATATCCGATAATTTTATCTCCTTATTAGAAGAGGTCCAGAAGGAGTTGGATCTTTATAAGAGACAACATACTACTTGGATTGGACGTATGGTACTCTATAAGATGCTCCCCTCCCCAAGATACTATACTATTTTCGGACTCGACCAATACCAATCCCACAAACAATTATGTCACAACTCCAAAAACAACTGGCAAACTATGTCTGGCTGGGGAAGCCACCTAGAGTCTCTCTCTCCATCTTATCTCTTCACAGAGCCCAAGGGGGAACTGACTTGCCGAATTTAGAAGCATATCACAACGCCTTGCTCCTAAAACAGTCTGCCTCCTGCTTTATACATTCTCCAGCAATTAGCTGGCCTAGTATGGAGAGGGAATTGGCTGACTCAATCCCTTTATCGTCATTGATATATGCGAAACTCATAAATACTTCATTTCCTTCACCCATAACAAACTTACATATGCACATATGCCCCCCCTTTCCCTTCCTATGATGGCAACTTTAGAGGCCTGGAGTAAACTATTAAAAAGCTCAGATGCCATGCCTACCATCCAACTAAAACGCATCCCCATAAGGATTCTAGAAGTTTTTATTCAAGGTCTACAACTAAGCTCTTGGGTACAAAAAGGGGTTACATTTATGGACAATCTTATCAAAGACGATATAATTAAACCCTTTATGGCATTGGTCGAGGAATTTGGGATACCTAATACAGATCTGTTCAAATATTTCCAGATCAGATCATTTTTACAAAGAGTACATATACATAAAGTTAAAGTCCCCAAACCAGTCTCAACATGCCTAACAGCTGCTAGTCAGAATAAAATTTTCAATAAAAGGAGCTTTCATTATTATTTGGTGGGAGACCTGAGAGAGGGGAAAAAGTGCCATCTTCTGAACTGGGAAAGAGATCTCGGCCTGAAAATCCCATTGAAAGATTGGCTGAAATCCTTTAGAGGGTCAAAACAAGCCTGCAGGTGTGCAAATTTGATAGAAGTACATCTGAAAGTGTTGACGCGCATGTATCTTACCCCTCTACAACTTAAAAATAGACATCTAATCCCAGAAGCCTCGTGTTGGAGGGATTGTGGCAGGGAAGGATCGCTTTTACACATATTTGGTCATGCCCAGTAATAAGGAATTTCTGGCAAGAGATTTATAAGACAATAAATAAACTAACAGAATGTCCGGTCCCAATAAACTCAGCTGTGGCTCTGTTACTATTGAATATGGAGAAAATCAACCCAAACAGTAGACGTTTGATCAGCCATATTTTGCTGGGAGCAAAAACATTAATAGCCAGAAGATGGAGAACGAGTGAACCTCCTTTGGCGAATGACCTTATACAAATGATATCAGAACATAGCATCTATGAAAAAATCTTTGACCTTAGAAACAACACTATAACTAAATACGAAGCTACGTGGAGTTCTTGGAACAAATTGTTCTCGTCATGATGTCTGATTCTTTCTTTGATTTATGTTGACAATTTTTATATACTTTCTTTACCCCACCTCCCTTCTACCCTCCTCCTCCCTTCCCTTGGCCTGATGTTCTTCTACCTTTCCTTACACAATCCAATCCTTCACCTTCACTTTCTTACAAAAAAGGAAATAACTTATCTTATTGATATATATTTGCTTTGAAATTTCAGATGAGATAACCATATTACAATTTTATCTGTGTATCATTACATCCCTTAACTGTCTGAATTGTATGATTTTTGATACAATAAAAAATTTATTGGAAAAAAGAGCCATAACTGCGGGCTGCCATTAACACGGAACAAGGGCTTTCATCATCAGGGAAGCAATAACCCTTATATGACTCTCCTGACCTAGAAGTGTTGGTATCCTGCATATCACAAAGAAGTGTAAGGTGACAAATGTATCACACATCACTTGGATTATATACATTAGCGTATATTGGTGTGATTTTCAGCTTTAGAGGGCAAAGTACTCTCTCATGTGAGGACAGCAAATAAAAAGGATGAATAAGATAAGAAACAGAGATGAGCGAGTACACTCGTCCAAGCTTGATGCTCGTTCGAGCATTAGGGTGTTCGAGATGCTCGTTACTCAAGACGAGCACCACGCGGTACTCGAGTCAATTCCATTTCCTTCCCTGCATGTTTAGCGCAATTTTTTAGCCAATAAACATGCAAGGAAGGCATTACCACTTCCTCCTGTGACATGCCAGCCCAATCCCACCCCCCTGCAGTGAGTGGCTGGCGAGTACTTAAAGCGGTCCCGCCTGCGGCTTACCTCAGACACACACTGGGAGAGTATAGGGAAAGTGCTGCTGCTGCTATAGGGAAAGTGTTAGTGTAGGATCCTGTCTACAAGAACCCCAATGGTCCTTCTTAGGGCCACATCTGACCGTGTGCATAACTGTGTGGCTGGCTGGGGGCAGTTTTGCGCAATTTTTTTTTTTTTTTTAAATCTCGGGCTGTGCAGTCTATTACAGCTATAGCGTTCTAAGTCTGCAGTCTGTAATACAGAATATAGGGAAAGTGCTGCTAAGATAGGGACAGTGGTAGTGTAGGATCCTGTCTACGAGAACCCCAACGGTCCTTCTTAGGGCTACCTCTGACCGTCTACATTGTACAGGGTGTCTGGTGGGAGTTGTAGTGCATCAATATTGCACAGCTAGGCGTGTAATTTTTTACGGCCTTCCGTATAATTTTTTTCTGGCTGCAGTTTGCGTTACAATACCGCTCTCAGCCCCAAACTGTCCGCCAATAATTCCATAATTTTTTACACCGGTCTGTGTCTGCAGTGAACTTAACGCACAGCGTACGGCCACAGCCACTGATACTGCTTTTTTAAGAAACAATTTTGTTTTAGGGTCACACTGGGGAATATCAATAGAATAACCATCCTCACCATAACAGAACAGCAGTGGATACGTGGATACTGCAAGGCATCATACAAATGGTGCAGCTCACTGATACATTGCAACCTGTTAACAAGGCTTTGTGATACAATATATCATTGTTGTAACTGCTGTCCAGCCATGACCAGAGCCTCTTCACTTGCTGGAGGTGCAGTAAAGCATCCTCTATGAACATTGACTGTTTTTCTGTCGCCATGGATAACAACTTCAAACTTTAACCATTTTGAGGTGTTTTCTGTAGAGTAGTTTTTAAGTCCCTTATGTGCGGGATCTTATTGTGCAGCATCGCTTGCAACTCTTTAACCTAATTTCACACCAGGCACATTGCTGCATCTCAAGCTTGCTTCTCATTCATCTTCACCAAGTAGAAATTAATCTGTAGAAATTGAAGTTATTGTTGGGGCAAAGACAGCAGACTACCAACTAAGTGGTACACCAGTCCTTGAAAGTGGGCATAAAAGCATTTTCTACAATTTGGCTCCAACAGACGTCATTTGAAAGCAACTATTGTACTTTCTAATGCAGTCCATAAAATGTGTGTGCTCTGGATGAAGACCCATATTTAAGCTATATAGTGGCTCAGGCAAAGGTTCAAAAGTTGAAATTTTTACAACTGCAACACATACTGGGAGCCTCTTCGTTCCACATAAAGGTGTTAGAATCTTTATATAGACGAAAGCCCTCACTGACTGACTGGCTGAATCGCCAAAAATTCTCCAACTTCCCGATGTCGAAGAAACATGAAATTTGGCGCGAGCATAAATTTTGTCCAAAATAGGAAAAGTAAATGAGTCCGAACTCGATTATTCAATTTTACTGCAAAAGAACTAGCAGCCAAATTTTATGTACGGAATCTAATTCTCTAACCTCCCGATGTCGTAGAAACATGAAATTTGGCATGAGCATTGATTACGTCATAAATAGGAGAATTTAATGCGTCCCAACTCAATTATTTAATTCTAGCGCAAAAGAATTAGTGTTTAAATTTTATGTACATAATCTAAATCTCTGACTTCCCAATGTCATAGAAAAGTTAAATTTGGCACGAGCATTAAATATGTCATAAATAGGAAATGCTAATGGGTCCCAACTCGATTATTTAATTCTAAGCGCAAAAGAATTAGTGCCCAAATTTTACGTACGGAATATAATTCTCTCACTTTCCGGTGTCATAGAAATATGAAATTTGGAACAGCCATTGATTATGTCATAAATAGGAAAAGCTAATGGGTCCCAACTCGATTATTCAATTCTATGTGCAAAAGAATTAGCGTCCAAATTTTACGTACGGAATCTAATTCTCTCACTTAAAATTTAGCATGGGCATTGATTATTATGTCCTACATAGGAAAAGTTAATGGGTCCCAACTCGATTATCCAATTCTATGCGTAAAAGAATTAGCGTCCAAATTTTACGTACGTAATCTAATTCTCTCACTTCCTGATGCCGTAGAAACATGAAATTTGGCATGAGCATTGACTAGGTAAAAGGTCCCAACTTGATTGTTCAATTCTAAGTGCAAAAGAATTAGCGTTCACATTTTATATACGAAATCTAATTCTCTCACTTCTTGGTGTAATAGAAACTTGAAATTTTGCACGGGCATTGATTGTGTCATAAATATGAAAAGTTAATGGGTCCCAACTCGATTATTCAATTCTAAGCGCAAAAGAATTAGCGTCCAAATTTTACGTACGGAATCTAATTCTCTCACTTCCCGATGTTGTAGAAACATGAAATTTGGCATAAGCATTGATTATGTCATAAATAGGAAAAGTTAATGGATTCCAACTCGATTATTTAATTCAAGCGCAAAAGAATTAGCGTCAAAATTTTACGTACATAATCTAAATCTCTCA